>NW_006201951.1:1224973-1227125 GCF_000334495.1 Tupaia belangeri chinensis
CGCCCAGCCCGCGGGGCTGAAATCCTCGGGGGCTTCCCCCTGCCTGTTCCCCCCCCCCTGCTGCCATGCCTACCTGCTTCCCCCCCACACCCCCACCCCACCGCTGTGCCTGCCTGCTTCCCCACCCCCAGCCACCATGCCTGCCCGCTTCTCCACCTCGGATGGGGTGCCTGCCTGCTTCCCCACCTCGGCCGCCATGCCCACCCGCTTCTCCACCTTGCAGAGCATTGGAAGGTCCCCCACAGCACCGTGTCTAGCCTCAACCCTGCTACGAGGCTGAGGGCTGTCAGGCAGGTCAGCCAGTGCGCTGAGCCTGCTTCCCCACCCCCAGCCACCATGCCTGCCCGCTTCTCCACCTCGGATGGGGTGCCTGCCTGCTTCCCCACCTCGGCCGCCATGCCCACCCGCTTCTCCACCTTGCAGAGCATTGGAAGGTCCCCCACAGCACCGTGTCTAGCCTCAACCCTGCTACGAGGCTGAGGGCTGTCAGGCAGGTCAGCCAGTGCGCTGAGTAGAGCCCACCACAGGGAGCGCCAGGTGCCTGTGCTCGCCCCTAGTGTTGACCCTATACTGCCAGTCACCGCACCCTCAGGAGATGAGACCAGAGATGAGCACTTCCTTGCTCTGGGCCAGCACACCTGGACACGTCGGGTGGGCAGCCAAGTGGCTGCCACCCTGTGCCTGGCGGGCTGCAGGCTGCCATGTGCCGTGACGGGCTGAGTGTCACTGCCTTCAGGACGCTGTGTGAAACTGCAGCGTCTGCAGCCCCAGACGCCCTCTGTCCATGGATGGTGTTGCCCGTGGATGGTGCCCAGCCACATGTGCCATCTGCGCGCTGCCTGTTCACGCTGGCGCGGGGCCCCTTGGCCAGCGTGCCCGGGGGGACGTGCAGCCCTTGTACTTGCTGGAGACTCTGTCACTGGACAGGAAGGCCTGGTGGCCTCCATCTACCACTGTCCCCGCCTAGGGGCTCCCTGGGCTTTGCGACGCTTCAGGACAGATAGCTGCCCCATGCTCGCCCTGATCACAGGGAAGGGTTCTGGGGTCTTCCTCTCTGGGGCCATGTCCAGGGTGGAGGTGGCCAGGGACTGGGTGTGAGCAGTGATCTGCTCAGTCCTGGGCATGCGGCCAGCTCCCCATCCCCTGATGGCTGGTGTGGGCCCATGGCTCGGCCTCCCCAGAGAGAGAGTGGCCCAGCGACCTAGACCCTCTCACTCCCCAAAGGGCTCCCCAATTCCCTGGGATCCTGCTTTGTGGGGTCCGTGGTGGCCAGGACGCGGGTCAGGGCCAGGGAGTGGAGCCGGCTCTGCGAGGGCCCTTGGCATGTATCAGCAAACCAGGCTGGACCTCCAGCTGCGGGGGTACCACTGGGGGGCACTGAGGCCTACCTTCTCGCCACAGCCTCTGAGTATCGGGCCTTGCTGGTGGCGGGGCCACCGAGGGTTGAGGACACGGGCAGGCTGGCTGGTGGGGCTCCGGGCCTGGCCCCAGCGGCTGCTGAGTGTAGGCGGAGCCAGCACCCCAAACACCTGCTGCTCGCCACCTGCATGTCCTCTGGGCCAGTCCTGCCACCAGCCTCTCTAAAGGGGAGGAGCGTGCTAGAGACACACAGAATGTGGAGTGAGGCTGAGCTGGACTGCAGGTTCAGACCCTGCTCTGCCCGCCTGCCTTCTGGGGGACACATCCTCCTTCAGCGCCTGTCTCCCCACTTTGCAAGTCAGAAATCATGTGGCCCCTGGCGGTTGCGGGGTTAAGGGAGGTGACCCCGCTGCCGGGCATTCCTCCAGGCAAGTGACCACACAGGAGCCTGGGCCTGTGGGGGCAGGGAGGGCCCTGAGTGGACAGGCAGACTCAGCTGCTTCCTCCTGTCTGGGGGGACTCGCTGCCCCTGGGGGCCCCAGGTCTGGGGGCAGACACTCACCAAGGGGGCAGCTCCCTCTCCTCTCCCGCAGCCCCCAGGCAGTGAGCGGCCCAGCTGTCACTTCACGGCCTCTGCCCCCTGCCTGGTGACTGTCCTTCTTCGTGCTGTTTCTTCTCCAAGGCAGCCATCCGCTGGGCGCGGGTGGGCGGCTGCAGCCTGGGCGGTGCTGCCCCCGGACGCTCCTGTTTCTGGGACCCACAGCAGTGCCGCAGGCGCGGGCGCGCGGGGAGG
>NW_006201951.1:1227487-1232093 GCF_000334495.1 Tupaia belangeri chinensis
GGCCGCGTTGCCTGCGGCTCCGGGTGGGGGGAGGGACAGCCCGGCTCCCCTAGGCTCTCCCCTCCGCAGCTCTACAAGCCGGGTGACATCTACGGTGCCTTTAGCTACTTTGGGGAGCCTGAGGAGCCCCAGCTCCCCGGCTTAGAGCCCGTACAGACTGTAGGTGAGACTGACAGGGAGGGAGTGGGCCTGGGCCCTGTGCCAGGTGACCGGATGGCCCCTGCTGTGACCCGTCCCCCTCCCCAGCCCCCAGGCCGGCTGCACAGTGGAGTGGGCTGGGAGGCAGCGGGCTCGGCACCGTGGGAGCCCGGGGCATGCCCAGGGCTGGGCCCTGCTGCCGGTGAACCCGGGAGAGCCAGCCTGCCTGGGCTATGCATCAGCGCTGGCCCCTCTGGGGCCCTGTGAAAGCACAGTAGGGCCGAGCACCCCCAATTCACAGATGAGGGTGCTGAGGCCTCGTCTGCAGCGGCGAATTCTGTGCCAGGAGGTGTTGTAGATGCCGCGAATCAGGCCGACCTGGTGTGGGCTCTCGCCATGGGCACAAAGCTGCCCCTGGCAGAGAGGCGCAGGGGCTGCCGGGGCTCTGGCCCTTCAAAGAGGCGCAGGGAGACAGCAGGAGCCTTCCAGGCCGAGAGCAGAGGCCAGGAGTGGTGTCAGGGCTGGGGGCAGGGCTGGACCCAGGGCTGAGGGCCTGGAGGCTCTCGCACCCCTCCCCCACTGGCACACCCATCCCTGCCCACCCCGGACTTGCCACCCCCCCACCCCGCATTTGTGAGGGGGCTGTCAGGGCTGGAAGTTAAGTACTTTGCTGGGGCTTTTCATCAGCCCGCAGGCGGGAGTGGTGCAAGAACTGCCAGGGCCCTGGAGGACCAGTTCCTCTCCTCTCCTCCCTCTTCCTGGACACTGGGGACCTGCAGTCTTGGCCATTCCATTTACAACCAGCCTGGCTCCTGAGAGGGAGAGGCTGCCTGCTACATCCCTTTTCCTGCAGGCCCATGGGGATGGCAGGTCCTTCCCAGGCTGCATCTGAACTGCAATGTAGCTTGGGACCTGTGCTCACGCAACCACCTCCTCCAGGAAGCCCTCTCCCATGTCCAGCCCCACACTTAGCCATTCTAGGCCCTGTGGGTCACAGAGTGTGCTGGCCCTTTCCTGGGGGTGGCCTGACTCTGTCCTCTGAGGGGAGGTCCTTGTCAGCCTCTACCGCAGGGCAAAGCTAAGGGCACTCTGCGTGGCTGGGCCAGGTGGCCCAGGCCTGGAGCCTCTCCTGAGCGAGGACATGCTGCAGTCTTCCTCTGAGGATGAGCAGCAGGAGCCAGGCAGGGTCCCGAGCAGAGGAGGGCTTGGCGGGCTCGCTCCTCAGGGCCTGGGGCCTGATGGGACAGAGCAGAGAGGTGGTGGCTCTGCCTAAGTGAGCCCACAGCCATGGCTCCTGGGGCCACCCTGTCCTGCGTGTCTGGCCTACCCTGTGTGCTGAGGGGCAGGGCTCCCTGGGAAGGTAGGGAGGTGGAGGAGGGTCTCCAATGCCACGAGGCGGGGTGGGGTGCCCACTCCCTGAGTCACGCCTTGATAGCCATGTGCCCTGCCTGGGGCCCCCTCGCACTGTACCCTTGAGGGTGCTGGGGGCCCACGAGCCTTGTCCGCACACCCAGCCTAGGCTCCAGCTCAGACCGCCTCCTCCTCTGCCTCCCTCCACCCTGTGAGGCCGAGGGGGTGGGGAGGTCAGGAAGCAAGACCTTGGGGTGACCATCATTCTAGAGCTTTTGGGGGACAGAGCCCAGGGAGGGAGGGCCAGGCCCTTCGTCCCCCAAACCCTGACCGGAGTGGCTCTGACTCCCCGGTGGTGCTCCTAGCCCCAACCTGACTTCAGGCCCCCCACGGCCCCGCGCCAAGTCCTCCCCTCAGTTGGGTGACCCTGGGACCCCCAGCCTCAGTGAGGCCCAAGGGATGGGGGTAGGGCCCCAGGTAAGCTTCATGGGTGGGGCCCTCATAAACCCACGGAGTCGACAGCCAGTTTAGGGAGAGACAGGCCCTCCAGGCTTAGCTGAGCCCACTGTCTTGCCGTGCACTCTGAACCCTGCAGGCCCAGCCTGCTCCCTCCTGGCCCTCCACACTGCTGTGACCCCGGGAGCCCACCCCCATGCTCCCCTCCCCACCTGCCAGCAGTGAGCACGGGGTGGCCCCCCCAGAGCCCTCCATGGCCCCACTTGACCCCACACCCACAGAGGCAGCCACCCAATGCTCAGCCTCCCACGTGGTGTGGCCCCCAAATTTCCCGTCGCTGGGCCCAGGCTGCCGCCTCCAAGCTGAGGCCTCCGTGTGGGGGCCTCGGGCTCCAGGGGCCCTGCACCCCAAGGGTGTGTCTGTGGGGACCCCAGGCCCACAGACCAGCTGCAACAGTGAGCCCCCCGGTACATCAGCCCCTCGCTGTGGCCCCCGTGTCCCTCTGAGACCTGGCTGCTTCTCATACTGTCACCTCAGGAGGCTTTTCACAGAGGTGGTGGCCTCCCCTGCCCAGCACTGGGATCACCTTGGCGGCACCCCTGGTGTTCAAAGCTCTCATCGGGGTGCCCACTGCTGTCCCTCCCACCCAGGGACATACCACCTGGGGCCGGTTTGGCCTTGGCCAGGGCCTGGCACGCGGACACCAGGTGCCAGTGCTGGGCTCCATTTTCAAGTGGCGCGGGCGGGCGGTTCAGGGGGTGGCGTTCCTGCCTTGCGGCCGTGGGGCTGTAGTGCTGTCCTCTCCGAGCCCTCGCAGGCTGTCCCTCTGCTTGTCGGTGCCTTCACGCCCTCCTGTGAGGACCGCAGGCCGACCCGTACGGTCCCGCGAAGGGCCTGCATGCCGGCGGGTTCGGAAGGCCCTGTGAGCTGGGCCACGGCTGGGCCCACAGAAAGTGGCCCGGGCTGTGCGAGGCCCTGCAGGACGCGGAGACCAGTGCCCCAGGCACCTCTGAGTTAGGGTGCACCGCTCTGAGCACCTCCCGGCACGGAACCCATCCGCCCTGAAGCAGCTGGGACTCAGGGTGCTCCAGGTTCCAGGTACACAGGACGAGGGCGCCAGACACCTGCCTCGTCCTGGTCACGTCTCGAGGTCCCGGACAAGCTGCCCTCATCTGGGTTTGGCAGCCAAGCCCACCTCGCCTAACCCCGGCCCCTCGCCCCTCCTGGGCCCCAAATCCCAGCTGCTCCCAAGCAGGGCTGAGGAAAGCGAGCCTCGGGGCCCAGGTCACACTCGTGCTGACCCGGCAGCTGGAGGACAGAGCTGCAGGGCCGAGCTCTCACCACTGTGTCCGGGACAACCGTGTCCAGGGACAGCCGTGTGGGCGAGGCAGGGCCCAACGGACTTGGAGCTTCACCGGGCAGGGCCTAGCGGGGACCTCAGCTCCCAGGGCTCCGGTCCTGTATTGCCCCAGGTTCCCGGCTTGGGGGATCCTGTGCTCCTCCCGGACCACCCACTCCTTTGCCCATGGGCTTGGCCACAGCATCGTCCTGGCTTTTGGCTGCAATGCAGGAGGGGTGTTGAGACCTTCCCAGACTCAGGCAGAGCAGATGGTGGCCCCCAGGTCAGGGCCAAGTGGGCACTTGGTCAGGGCTGCTCAGGAGCAGGAGGGTTCTGCAGGAAGGGACCCGCCTTTGCCATCCGGAGGCCACACGAGTGGGAGGGGACACCGAGGAGCCCACAGGGACGACTGTGCCTGTGTCCTGGGGCACAGGCAGGTTTATGAGCAGGGTTTGGGGCAGGGCCGTGGGCCAGCTGGCCCCAGACCTGGCATTCTGGGCATCTATACACAGCCCAGGCCCCATTGCACCAGGCCACAGCCCTGCAGGGTTCCTGGTTACTCCTGAGGCGGCTGTGGCCCAGCTCAGAGCTGTGGGCAGTGAGGGACCTGAGCGGGGTATGCAGGCCTGGCCTGCCAGAGCTCCTGGGGGTCCCGGGCTCAGGCCAGCTTAGTCTGGGCTCCCCGCTGCAGGCAGGGCTGCCAACTCGGCCACCGTACCCAGCCAGGCCTGCGGCCCTCCCCAGCCCCTACCTTATGTGCCCAGCCAAGGCAGGGCCTTGGGGAGCCCGCCCGCCTAGAGGGACTTAGCCAGCTCTGTGGCCAGCAGCTCCCTCCTGCCCGTGTGGCCCCAGGAAGGCAGTGACCTCGGGGGAGCCTTGGTTCCTTTTCTGGAAAATGGTTGCTTTGGCATCCCCTATGGTAGCTGTGAGTTGGTGCAGGACAAGCACGTGGCCAGCAAGGGCAGAGGCCCTCTGTGCCCCTGCCCTGCCCTCCCAGGCCAGTCCCCTGGCACCCGCAGCTCCCCCAGCCTCTCCCCACCTTGTGCGGGCTGCACCGTGGAGGGCAGCCACCCTCGTGGTGTTGAGTGTGCAAGGGGTGCCCCCTGGGGCCTCACTGCTCAGAGCAGACGTCCCGTACCCTTGTAGGCCCCAGCCGCGGGCAGGCCCAGGGGCCCGGAGCACCAGGTGGTCCTGGGAGTGGGCTGCCAGGGGAGTCCAGGCTGCCTGGGGCCATCCTGTGGGCAGCGGCGTGTGCCTAGGTCCCCGAGAAGCAGGCTCCCAGCCACTCTGACTGTCACAGGGAGCCGCGGTGGCGGGGCGGGG
>NW_006201951.1:1232796-1241568 GCF_000334495.1 Tupaia belangeri chinensis
CCCGCCCGCCTAGAGGGACTTAGCCAGCTCTGTGGCCAGCAGCTCCCTCCTGCCCGTGTGGCCCCAGGAAGGCAGTGACCTCGGGGGAGCCTTGGTTCCTTTTCTGGAAAATGGTTGCTTTGGCATCCCCTATGGTAGCTGTGAGTTGGTGCAGGACAAGCACGTGGCCAGCAAGGGCAGAGGCCCTCTGTGCCCCTGCCCTGCCCTCCCAGGCCAGTCCCCTGGCACCCGCAGCTCCCCCAGCCTCTCCCCCCCTTGTGCGGGCTGCACCGTGGAGGGCAGCCACCCTCGTGGTGTTGAGTGTGCAAGGGGTGCCCCCTGGGGCCTCACTGCTCAGAGCAGACGTCCCGTACCCTTGTAGGCCCCAGCCGCGGGCAGGCCCAGGGGCCCGGAGCACCAGGTGGTCCTGGGAGTGGGCTGCCAGGGGAGTCCAGGCTGCCTGGGGCCATCCTGTGGGCAGCGGCGTGTGCCTAGGTCCCCGAGAAGCAGGCTCCCAGCCACTCTGACTGTCACAGGGAGCCGCGGTGCAGGGCTGGGACAGGTGTCCACCTCTCCTGGAGGGCAGGAGGAGGCATGCAGCCTGGGCCGGGCGGGTCTGCACCAAGCTTCTCTGAGACGCCCTGTGTGCTAGGTCTCGCGTCGGCCGTGGGCCTCAGCAGGGTAGACCGGCCACCCCGGCTGTGCCGTCAGCTGCTTGCTTGGCTGAAGGGGTGGCTTTTTCCTTGGATCGGCTGTCGTCGTCAGGCCCAGAGGTGGGGGTGTACACGCTGGCCCTGCAGGGCTGCCCTGCTCCCTCAGCCCCTCCTTGCCCTGCCCTGCCCTGCGTGCTTTGGCAGAGTATGTGTAGCACGGCTGCGCCTGCATCCCTCAGCCCTGCCAGACCCTGCCGTGTGTCTGTCCCTGGAGCCTGCCGTCTGTCCGTCTGTCCCACCGTCTGCGCTGATGTGCCGCTCTGTCCCCAGGCTCCGGGTAGAAGATTTCAGCCTGGACTCCTCCCTGTCCCAGTAAGTGCTTCATAGGGATGGGCTGTCCTGGGGCCTCTCTGCCCAGCCCCAGCGCCAGCAGCCGGCCAGGGCACGGCTAGCCCCTGGGAGCACCAGCAACTGCTCCTAGGGCCAGGGCTGGGGACCTGAAGGTGAATGGCCCTCTTGAGAAAGACTGGGTCCTTGAGGAGCAGTGGCTGGCACAGATGGGGTACTTCCACAGTGTCGGGATAGAGATCTTAGGGCCCCAGGCCTCAGCTTGCCTCTGTGCGGGCCTGGGTCCCACGAGCCAAATGTGGTCTCAGGCTGCATCCCTGTCCCTCACGAGCCACAGTCAGGGCTGGGGGACCCGGCAAAGGTTCAGGTCAAGTGGAGGAAGCTTTAAGGCCCGCTCAGCCAGGGCTCTCAGGGCCCCCGTTTCTCCAGCCGTCCCCGCGTGGCCAGCACAGCCTCTGACGGCGTGTCCCCTTCTCTAATGCCACAGCAGTACCCACACTCCTCGGGGTGCTCCCTGCAGCCTGCGGCTCAGCCCTGTCATCCCGGATGGATCGTGGTTCCAGGGCTGACAGCAGCCTGCGGGCTGGGCTGACAGGAGCTGGTCTCATGGAGCCGAGTCTGCAGGCTTTGCCCCCTGGGGCCTCACTGCTCAGAGCAGACGTCCCAGACCCTTGCAGGCCCAAGCCTCGGCACCAGAATCAGGGCCTAGTGGTCCCGGGGCTGTCTGTCAGGGGAAGCCCAAGCTAGGGGCACTGTGGGTTTGAGAAACTACTGCCCACCCGGACCCTGGGGTCCTCCTTAGCCTCAGTGTCTTGCTGAGGCCTGGGGGCCCAGCCTGCCCTGCCTCCCGGCTACTTGGACTGGAAGTTCAGCCTTGTGCCCTGGCTCTCCCCACCTGCTTTCGGGCCTGAGGGCCTGGTCCGTGCAGCAGGCTGGTTGTGGAAGCCAACCTTGGCAGTGGGTGGTCCAGGGAGCCTGGATCCCCTACGCCGTCCTTGGGGCTAGACCCAGAGCTGCCCTGAGGGTCCCCAGGACTGGTGAGCACGTCGGCCGGGGCTCCCCAGGAGGGTCTACAGGCCCGGGGGAGGGTGCATAGCCAAGGTCCTGTGCCCTGCCCCACCCGGTGCCCGCCCAGCTACCCCATTGCCACACGGTGAGGGGCTCTGGTTGTGTGCCTGCCCCAGGCTCCACTGTAGCCCGCCTCAGGGCTAGCAGTTGGTCCTGGCCCCTGCCCTCCCTTCTTGCCCACCCGGTGATTTGGGCAGAGGCTGGCATGGAGCGCCCTGGCACCTGCACAAGAGCTGGCAGGCACCAGCAACAGCCCTTGGCCCGCGTGAGTGCAGGGCTCCGGTGGCGGGCGGGTGGCCCGGGGCTATGCCTGGCACACTCCCCTGGGCCTGGGCCACATGTGCCAGACTGCCTGCCAGTCGTTCCTGGAAGGACCACCCCTGCCTCCCCAGCCTGCCTGCCAGCCCTCGGTCTCCGCCTGCCCTGCCCTCACTCCAGGGGCCATCTGGGCTCGGGCTAGGTGCTATGAGGGCCACTCTGCCACACCCTGTACCCAGCCGCTGGCCACGTGGGCCCCTCTGATGGCTCTCCCGGGGCAGGGCCCAGGTATGGCTGGTCCAGTTTTCTGGACCATGGCCTGAAGGTGGTGGAGCATGAAGGCCCCCTGATGCCTGGGCTCCACACCCTTCCTGACCACATGGCCAGGCCTGCCCTGTGCGTGCTATGGCCCCGTGTCCTGCAGCAGGGCCAAGCGCAGACCTTGCTGCGTCAGGAGGGCATCTGCCTCCTCGGCCTCAGTGTGTGTGTGCATGCCCGCAGGCCACTCAGCCTCCCTCAGCGGATGTTGGGTGGGTGGCCAGGGCTTGGGAGCGCTGCCCGGACATGCGGTGCTGGCCCTCGGGAGATGGCCATGCGTTCCCGGCAGTAGCCTCTGAGCCGTGGACGTGGTCAGCTCCTCTCTGTCTGAGCTGACACGTGGGAGGTTGTCTCTGCTCCGCCCTTGCCCGTTGTGTGTGGCTCAGGCCCGGCTCCTCGGGGGATGCCGCCCAGGGCCGCACCATGTGCTGTTCAGGGGTCAACTGGTGCCCCTGCTGCCGCTGGGCGGGTTGTGGGGCGGGCCTTGGGCCAGGCCTGCACTGCCTTTCCTGGCCGGTCCTGTCCTGCCCACAGCCATGGTGTGCCTGGGCTTGGCCCTCAGGTGGTCTTCACCCACCAGAGATGAAGCACCGCTACCTGCCAGCACCCTCGCGGCACCATGGAGGCAGTTCGTGCCGCTGTCCCCAAGCCCAGCGAGAGTGCCGGGGCCGTAACGGTGAGGGGCACCTGGCTCTCAGCAGGCACCGGCTCCTTCCCACCAGGCCGAGGTCGTCCTAGGGCCCCGGGAGCTGACTGGGTGCTTGGCAGCCCAGGGCGTCTCTGCAGGAGCCGGGCCACGGTGGCCACAGACTCAGCCCAGGCGCACCTTGGTCTGGACCACATCCGCCCTTAAAGGTGTTTCAGAGTCAAGTGGGAGCTGCAGTCCGCCGTCTGTGTGTACTGTGGCCACAGCGATTAAAAATTAAACACGAGGGAGGCTGTGTCTGCTCCGCGGCGCTGTGGGGCTCGGGCTTTGTGGCATCCGCTCTACTCCCCAGCTGTGCCTGGGGGCTGTCCAGACAGGCACCTGGTCCACCTGGCCAGGAGCCCGGGGTCTGGCTGGGCACCCGCCCTGGCCCTAGGGGTACCAGGAGTGGCAGAGGCTCCTGAAGGAAGACATTCACGTGTGCAGAGCTCGGGGCCAGCCATCTCGGGCCCCAGGCCTAAGCAGGACTCAGAGCAAGGGAAAGCAGGGGGGAGCCCGGCAACTGAGGCAGAGTAGGCAGTCCCTCAGTCCAGGCCGAGGCCTAGCGCCATGCTGTTCCCTGCCCTCAGGGAGGCTGTTCCCTGAGCTCCAGGCGGGTCCAGAAGTCAGAGGGAATAGCCGAATCGTGATTCTCTGGAGTGGCTGGGGAGATGGAGCGTGGGGACCTCAGAGGGTGCGCGGGTGGTGGGTGCCCAGTAGGGGAGGAGCAGGTGGGTCCTCGAGTCTGAGGCAGGAAGTCGTGGTGATCCCACTGGGCCCCTGTGGGTGGGGGGACAGGAGGGTGCCTCCTGCAAGGTGGTGTTGAGCCGTCAGTGAGACTGGCACAGAGTGTGGGGGTCTGTTCTACCTGATGAGGCCTGGGAGGCCACAGGGCAGGTGGGAATGTGGTCCGCTGTCCTGAGGGGTTGCCTGGGAGCAGGCCCAGAGGGGAGGCCAGGGGAGGGGCTGTCAGAAGCAGCAGATTCTGCCCATGGGAGATGCAGACTCCCACAGTGTAGACTCCCACGGTGCAGACTCCCAAAGGTGTGGGCTCCCACGGTGTAGACTCCCACGGTATAGGTTCCCATGGTGTAGGTTCCCACGGTGCAGACTCCCATAGGTGTGGACTCCCATGGTATAGACTCCCACGGTGTAGACTCCCACGGTGTAGACTCCCATGGTGCAGACTCCCAACGGTGTGGGCTCCCACGGTGCGGGCTCCCAAAGGTGTGGGCTCCCATGGTATAGACTCCCATGGTGGAGACTCCCACGGTGGAGACTCCCATGGTGCAGACTCCCATAGGTGTGGGCTCCCACGGTGTGGGCTCCCAAAGGTGTGGGCTCCCATGGTGCGGGCTCCCATGGTGCAGACTCCCACGGTGCAGACTCCCACAGTGTGGATTCCCATGGTGAGACTCCCACGGTGCAGACTCCCATTGTGCAGACTCCCACGGTGCAGACTCCTATGGTGCAGACTCCCACGGAGTGAATACCCATGGTGAGACTCCCACAGTGCAGACTCCCACAGTGCAGACTCCCATGGTGTGGATTCCCATGGTGAGACTCCCACAGTGCAGACTCCCACGGTGCAGACTCCCACGATGCAGACTCTCACGGTGCAGACTCCCACGGTGTGTGGGCTCCCAGGGTGAGGCTCCCACGGTGCAGACTCCCACGGTGCAGACTCTCACGGTGCAGACTCCCACGGTGTGGATTCCCATGGTGAGACTCCCACGGTGCAGACTCCCAGGGGCTCCCATATGTAAAAGACTTTGCTCCTATTCCAATTAGAGTTCTGACTCTTTGGCCCAGGCGAGTCAATCGCGCCGCCCGCTGAAACCGTGTTTGTGATGCTCCCGTAGAGCCACCGTTAAGAGGCCTGCTCACAGAAAGGGCTGAAGCCAGCGGGAGACCCCAGCGCATCCCAGCACACAGGTGTCGCACCATGCTGGGCTGCGCGGGCCACGAGGGGCAACGTGTCTGCCCCTGGGGGCCCACTCAGGGTGGGGGTTGGAGGAGTGAGCCAAGGGGAAGCAGAGAGCCAAGGAGGAGTGCGTTCAGGGGCCATGCTGAGAAACCCAGAGAGGAGGAGACTGGCAGGCGGGGCCTCGACCACCTGCTGGGCCTGAGCACAGAGGCCGGGCAGGGAGGGCCAGCGGGGTGGGGTGACCCTCCACTGAGGCCTGTAAGTGCTGCGTTTCTAGGACCTGCCAGCGAAGGGAGGGGGTACAGGCTGGAGACCTGGGCCCCCTGCATGCCCACGGTTGGCCTCCAGCCCATGTGCTGTCCAGCCACTCACATCGCATCGGGCACGCAGCCTCGGATGCCGGCGTGGGCCCCGCTGGCCTGCAGGAGCCTGCCCTGCTCCCTGCCCAGAGTCCCCTCCCTGCCGGCTCCCGGCCCCCTCCCCAGAGTCCAGGCTGTGTGGTGACCACCCACGCCGGGACCTGGCATGAGCCTTCCATGTGGGGAAGACTCCCAGAGCGCCCCGCCTACCCTGGCCCTCCTGAGCACTGTGTTCAGCAGAGGCCTTGGCACAGCGGGGCAGCCGGACAGGTCGGCGTGCTGAGACACAGCCGGCCCTCCTCGGGCCCATGGCAGGGCCGCCTGCCAGGGCTGCTCCAATTCCCGGCGTGGGTGTCCGGCCAGTC
Organism: Tupaia belangeri chinensis; assembly: GCF_000334495.1. Lineage (NCBI taxonomy): Eukaryota > Metazoa > Chordata > Mammalia > Scandentia > Tupaiidae > Tupaia > Tupaia belangeri. The sequence goes on from NW_006201951.1 coordinate 1,238,757, forward strand.
TGTGTGCGGTGCGTGCTCTGGGGAGACCCCTCTGCAGATGCTGGGCCATGACGGCATGACACTTCCAAACTACAGTGACATGGGCAGGGCCGCATGGCCCCGTGCTTGGTCAGAGACCTCTGCCTGCTGGCCGATGACAAGGGCTAAGAGAGGTGGGAGCAGACACTTAGGCTGGTGTCCGCCTCCCCTCCAGCTGTGGGCGGCTGCCACATATCTCATCTGAGTGAACATTGCCTCCTTCAGGCAGCCCTCCAGGACCCCACCGGGCAATGTAGCTCTGCATTCAGTGTGCTGCCCTCTGCCCTCCCGCGTTGTGGCTGTCACATTCAGGGCGGGGTGCTGCAGGCCTTACCTGTCTTGTCCTAACCTACCTGACACTGGGGGAAGGCGGGGCCCAGGCAGAGGCAGCTGAGCAGCGAATGGCAGGTGTAGCCTGTGATGGAGAGTGGGGAGGTCATGCCTAGAGCGGGCCGGAGGCCTAGGTGTGGCACTGTAGGGCACACTTGTCCCCTGCCCAGAGGGACGGTGTCACGAGGCTATGTGCCTGTCTGTCCTGTGAGCCGCCAGCAGCTCAAATTCGCATTAAGTCCCGGGTACTGCCGGGCCCAGGAGGCTCCATGTCTGGGCCCCATGCTATTTTGGGTGACAGTGACCCTTCCCAAGTGGGGAGGGGGCAGATCTGTGCCCAGCCCACTCCTTGCCAGGCACCTGCAGACAGCGCTGGTGGGCCTGGCCCAGGCAAAGGCTCAGAGGCCGTGAGTGGGGGCTGGGGGCTGAGACCAATGGCTGGACACAGGGACACTTCCTGCCAGCCCGGCACTCAGAGGCCTGTGGCACGACAGTGGTGGTCCCAGGGCACACGGGCTGCCAGCGTGGCACCGTCCACACCTGGACCACACGCATGTCCAGGACGGCGCCCCTGTAACACGCGGGGTACATCTTGATGTCCCTGGACGCTGAGTGGGTGGAGGCTGGTGGACACCAGAGGCGCCGAGAGGTGGCTTTGGAAAGGCCTCGGGCAGGCTGGCCTCTGGCTACTTCAGACGCTGGGCCCCCAGGTTCCAGGTGGAGGCGTGGCCCTGCCTGGGTCTGTGCCAGGGGGCTCACGTGGGGCAGGGCCCACTCAGGCCCGCCTCGGCTGAGCCGCCGGCCTCTGCCCCAGGGTGCAAGTGGAGTTCTACGTCAACGAGAACACCTTCAAGGAGCGGCTCAAGCTCTTCTTCATCAAAAACCAGAGATCCAGTGAGTGGGGCCTGGGGGCCCAGGTTGGGTGGGGGACAGGAGTGAGCCCAGATGCTGTCCAGGGCTGGGGGCACCTGAGCACTGGGTGAACGGGGCCAAAGGGGACCCGAAGTCTCACCCTGCCTGAGCAGCGCCCGCGGGGACACCACCCCTGCCAGACACAGGGCTGGGCTCTGTCCGCTCCCCTTGGCCGCCCTAGCCCTCCCGGACCCCACTCCGAGAGTCCCGCCCCACGCGGCCCCTCCCAGGCACCTGCCCAGCTCAAGCGTGACCACCCGGGCCCTCCGGGTTGCAGGTTGGGGTTGGGCCCCCTGCACCCCTGAGCCGTCATCCTTCTGTCTCTGAGTGGGGGGCAGGGGTGGTGGCTTTCGGCCATGCAGGGCTTCCAGCCAGCCAGGAGCCCTGACCGCACCTCCCCCGCAGGCCTGAGGATCCGGCTGTTCACCTTCTCCCTAAAGCTGCTCACCTGCCTGCTCTACATCGTCCGTGTGCTGCTCGATGACCCTGCCCTGGGCATCGGATGGTGGGTGCCTGGAGGGCTGGGCGCCCTGCCACCTGGGCCCTGCTGTCATTGCAAGGCTGATGGGAGCCCCATCCCGGGGCTCGGAGAGTCCGTCCACCTGGCCCCTGGGGAGTGCCCCTGCCAGCAGGAAGTGGTCCAATGAGGAGCGCCCTTTCTCCCTGGAAGCTGCCAGTGTCCCCCTCGGGGCCCAGGGTGCCTGGCGGTCTCCCCTCCATCCCTGTGTGGGTGTCAGAGGCCTCCATGCTGGGCTGCCTCGAGGAGGCGCTCAGCCGCTGCTGTGGACTCCAGCGCCCTGCACCTTCCCCAGCGTCCTGGCCTGGCCTATCTCTCTGGGTTTCTGTGCTCAGAAACTCTGCCTTCCGAAGTCCAGATCCTTGCTGCGGGCGTGCCGGCCTGTGCAGAGGTCTCGGCCAGCCCCGCCCTTGCCTGGTCTCCATCTCCCTCCTGGGTGTGTCTCTGCTTCTCCCCGGCCAGCCCGGCCCTGGCTTCCCCGCCAATGTCCTCAAGCGTCTGCTCCACCCCCACCCTGGTGTAGGTGCTCAGGGGCTGGTGGGCTCTGCAGGCAGCAGTGTGGTCGGGTCCTCAGGGTGAGCATGGCTGGCCGCTCTGTGGCTCCTTGGCGGGTTCTTCCCTGGAGGATGAACTCTGACTGCAGGTTCTGGGGGCCCACCAGGGAGTGAGCGGTGGCCCAAAAGCTCCTGTGTAAATTCTCGCCCCACTCAGGGGACCTGGTGTCCCGCCCAGAAAACACATGTCCAGAGGGGGGCAGAAGCCCTGGACGTGGATTAAGCAAGAGAATGGGGCCTCTGGGCAAGAGAATGGGCCCCGCCAGCAGCCAGCAGCCAGTACTTGTCTGCCTGAGAGCCGAGGAAGACGGCAGATAGTGGGCACTGGAGGGCCAGGGCTGGCGGGCAGGAAGTTGTTGGGCAGTGGAGGTGTGGATGGGGAGTGGGGGGGAGTGTGGATGGGAGTGTGGGGGACTGTGGGTGGGTGAGTGAATGGGGAGTCGGTGGGAGTGTGGATGGGGAGTGGGGGGAGTGTGGATGG
>NW_006201951.1:1241808-1244194 GCF_000334495.1 Tupaia belangeri chinensis
CTGGGGAGTGGGTGGGGGTGCGCATGAGGAGTGGGCACAGGGTTGGCAGCAGCCCCAGCAGGCCCAGGGGGGAGGACTGAGGGAGGAACTGCCCACCCCGCGGTGCCTGTGAGGCCTGGCGTTGGCTGCAGCAAGGCAGGACTTACCCCCCCACCCCCGCTGCCTCCTGCCCCTCAGCCATCTGGTATCAGGTGGCTTAGGGACACGTCCCCAGGAGTGGCTCAGGGACATGCCTGGCTCAGTGTGGAAGGACAGTGCTCTCCCCGCTCGAGGGCACTGCTGGCCTCCGTGCTCTCCTGTGGGCAGCGCTAGCCACTCCCAGAGCCTGGCACTCACACGGCAGAAGCTGGCTCTTGGCCTGGCTGAGCCCACCTCAGGTAGCCTTCCCTGGGGCCCTCTGTGCTTGGCCCTGAGTGACAAGGGCCACTTGGCCCCTGAGCCGCAGTGCCCGGAGCGTCCTTAGGGCAGTGCTGAGGGGCTACGACAGCCGCCGTGCATTCCTCCACAGCTGGGGCTGCCCAAAGCAGGTCTACACCTTCAACGAGTCGTCCACTGAAATCAACTGGTGAGTCCACCCGGCCACCCCTGCCACGCCACTCGGAGGCCCAGGGCTAGGCAGCGCATGGACCGAGGTCCTGCCTGGCCCATGAGAGTCAGCGCCCAGCGTCAGCATGCAAGCCACCTGGGACCCATGAGTTGCACCCAGCCTGGTTGTGGGTGGTCAACACTGGGGGGTGTCCCCTGAGGACTCAGAGGAGCAGTTTGGGGGTCATAGCAAGTCTCCTCTGGTTAAGCCCTATGGTCGCTGGCTATCTTCCCCAGCCTGGCTGGGCTCCGTTCCTCCATGTGGGCAGGAGGGGATGCGGCAGAGGAAAGTCCCCGGGGTCAGGGACTGCGTTTCCAGCCTGGGTAGACAGTGGCCAAAGCCTGTCAGCAGCGCCCAGAGCCCCTTCCACATCAGAGGAGTGGGTCAGGCGTCCTCAGCCTGCACGGACCTTGCCACTTACAGAGAGGAGCTGGGGCCAAGGGGACCCAAAGGCCGTTGACTAGGTCCCCTTCAGTGACACTAGTGGGAGCCCAGGGGAGACAGGAAGGCTGCCTGGGGGCCAGGGTGAGTGCGCCCTGCCGTCCAAGCCTCCGCCCTGCCACTCTGCCCAGCAGCCCCTTGCATCATGGCTCTGGGGGGGGGTGGCACATGCTGGTGACCCTGGCACCCACTGTGCTGTCCCCTCATCCCACAGCTGAGGTCATTTCCCTTGTCTCCCCAGGGCTCCCATCATCTGGGTGGAGAGGAACATGGCTCTGTGGGCCATCCAGGTAGGTGAGCCCTCCTGCCCTCCCCTGAGTGCTTAGGGACAGCCAGGCCCAGTGGGCAGGGCCCAGGGTCAGGGAGCGGGGCCCAGGGTCAGGGAGCGGGGCCCAGGGTCAAGGAGCGGGGCCCAGGGTAGGGAGCGGGCCCAGGGTATGGAGTGGGCCCAGGATCAGGGAGCAGGCCCAGGGTAGGGAGTGGGCCCAGAGTCAGGGAGCGGGCCCAGGGTCAGGGAGCGGGCCCAGGGTCAGGGAACGGGCCCAGGGTATGGAGCGGGCCCAGGGTCAGGGAACGGGCCCAGGGTACGGAGCGGGCCCAGGGTAGGGAGCAGGCCCAGGGTCAGAATGTCAGAGGCCTGGGCTCAGCAAGCAGGAGGCGAGCTTCAAGGCCTTTTGCTAGTCTCCTGGGAACCACTGGAGCGCCCTGTGCCCGTCTATTCCTGGAGCTGAACCTGGCAGGGCTAGGAGGGCAGGCAGGCCCTTGGCTGGCTCCTGGTGGGTCCTCCCCAGCACCACCTCTGGCTCTCAGTCTGGGTAGGTGACCCTGGTTCATGAGTGATCTCACCTGAGGCCGGGGAGGGTCCCGCACTCTCAACCCGCAGTTGTTCCTGGGGCTTGGCAGGAACCCGCACCCCAGCCCAGCCCCAGGGCCCCCACTGGGCGAGCCCCACCCACCCTTGGGTAGTGGGACAGCCTCTCCCTGGTGTCCCCTGGCCCTCACGGCTCTACAAGGGGCTCCTGGAGGGCAGGGCCTTGGCCCGCCTCATAGCCCTCCTGGCCGGAGCAGGCCCCTGGAACAGGTGTGTCGGGGAGGAAGAGCTGACCCCAGCAGCTCTGGGTGTTTGCAAGGCCAGGCTGTCCTGACATGGGGGCACCCCGGGCTGTGTGGGCCCTGCCCGTGTGGCCCGTGCCGTCCCAGCCCCCTGCAGGCTCTGTCCCTCCGACCCCAGGTCATCCTGGCCGTGACCAGCTTCCTGGAGACCACGCTGCTCATCTACCTCAGCTACAAAGTGAGAGGCGCCCCACCTCCGGCCCTCCCCTCCCCGGCACCCCCCGCACCCCGCTGACGCCCCCGGCC
>NW_006201951.1:1244209-1250763 GCF_000334495.1 Tupaia belangeri chinensis
CCCCCCCGCATTTATTCGGGCCGCCGCTGCGCAACCTCTTCATCCCCGTGTTCCTCAACTGCTGGCTGGCCAAGCACGCGCTCGAGAACATGATCGTAAGCGCCGGGCGGCCTGCCCTTACCCGCGCAGCCCCACCCAGGGGCAGCTCGCTGCTCCCAGCCCTGCCGGGACTGGGTGGGTGGCCAGGGGTGGGCGAGGAGCAGACCCAGAGGACCACGGCCCGGGCTGAGCCTTCTGCGAGCTCAGGGCCCCGACTCAGCTCCGCCCCAGCTGAACCACACAGTGGGCCTCCAGCACTGGGCTAGGCCCCGGTTGTGCCTTCTCCCCCGGGGCATCGGCAGGACGTGAGGGAAAGCCAAGGGGCACCCTGGGGGCCCTCCCGTGGGCAGAGGTGTGGCCGGCCTTCCTCCTCGGCCACTGGCTGGCCCCCGACAGCTGCCCGCGCCTGCAGAACGACTTCCACCGGGCCATCCTGCGGACCCAGTCGGCCATGTCCAACCAGGTCCTCATCCTCTTCTGCACCCTGCTGTGCCTGGTCTTCACGGGGTGAGTGCCCGGGCACCCCGGGCCACAGCCTCACCACAGGTGGCTCTCCAGGAGGCCGGGGCAGGAGGGGCTGCAGGGATCGGCTGGTGTCAGGGATGGGGCCTGGGAGGCAGCCCTGAGCCCCAGAGCCAGGCTCTTCTGAGGCCCGGGGACGGGTCTGGGCTCCCGCTCTGCTCCTTGGACCCTGAGGGCGGGGCTCCTGAGCCCAGTGGGGACCCTGTGCCTTGAGGTCCAGCTGAGCAGTCTGGAAGCTGCTGGGGGGAAGGGGGGCCTGGAGCTGAGAGCCGTGGCCCTCACCCTGAGACCCGGCCAGAACACCCGCCTCTCCTGTGCTCTTGCCAGGTGGAGAGGTGCTGGCCCTGCCCTGGGCCCTTGGACATGGAAGGGAGCTCCATGCCCTGGGGGTGGGAAGTAGTATGTGCCCCCCACGACACACACCCCGACTCAGTGAGCAGGACAGGGGACACGCCCGCCAGCACCATCTGTCTGGGGCCTGGGTAGGAGGCTGACCTGCCCCGTGGGGGGCAGGGGTGAGGGCGCGGCTCTGAGAGGGGATGGGCCGGACACAGCAGAGCATGGGCAGCAAGGAGGGCCCAGCGGTAGGGCCTGGCCCGCAGCAGGGCAGAGCCAGCTCTGGCAGGGCCCGCCTGTGAGGGCCGGGCACACACGTGCCCGCAGCCTGGCCCGCTCCCGGTCCCCAGGACCTGTGGCATCCAGCACCTGGAGCGGGCCGGCGAGAACCTGACGCTGCTCACAGCCTTCTACTTCTGCATCGTCACCTTCTCCACCGTCGGCTACGGCGACGTCACACCCAAGATCTGGCCGTCCCAGCTGCTGGTGGTCGTCATGATCTGCGTGGCCCTCGTGGTGCTCCCACTGCAGGTGGGTTCCACCAGGTGGGTGGGCGGGCGGCACTGCCTCTGCACCACGCGAAGGTGCAACCTTGTTCGGGCTGGGCAGCGCAGCCCCGGCTCGATCCCCCACGCCGGGCGGTGGCCAGAGAGGAGCGGTGGCAGGGCTGTGGGTCTACCACTTGGAGCTGGTGCCCTGTCCTCCGTGCTCATGTCCTGTCACCCAGGCTAGGCGCTCATGGGCAGGGAGGGGCACTCTCACAGGGAAGGCCTGTAGGCCACAGGCATCGGGGCAGTGCCCTGCCTCATGGGCCCAGGTGTGTGGCCAGCCTCACCGTCTGGAACACAGGAGGTGCCCAACACAGCCGATGAGATGACCTTGCTCGGGCGAGACGGTGCCATGCCCCCAGGCGGGCCGACAGGGCTGCTGCCTTTACTGGTTTGTTTGTAACTTGCCAGAGTGAGGGACAGCAGGGCATCACTCTCTAGGGCCAGAGCACACTGCAGTCCCTTCTCTCTCTTTTGGGATTTTGGGCACGCACACGTACATGCCCAGCAAGTCTTTCAACCGCTGGGTCTGGGACTCAAACTGTGGAGTCAGCCACATGGGATCCAGCCGCCTCAGCCACCACGCCACCAGCTGGCCCGTCATCGTTTGTTCTAAAACTGTGTCAAATAGACAGGGACCCAGTGCATGGGATGGAGAAGCCTGGGCCTGTCGCCGGAGCTGAGCCCAGTGCGCTGAGCCCTGAGCGGTCAGCACCGCGGACAGCTCCACGGCAGCACTGTCCAGCTCCGCTCCACCGTCGCTGCCAGGAGGGGGCTGGGAGCTGGGCTGGCCAGTCTTCAGACCTGCAGCTCTGGTTTCCCACCCTTACGGTGGGCCCCTGGCCCCTGAGACACCCACCCACACCAGGAGCCCGCCTGCTTGGCCATCGCCGCTTCGAGGGAGCAGCCCGAGCTGTGGCTGACACTCCCTGATGCCCCCACCCAGTGACTCCAAACCAGGCCTCGTGAGCTGCTGGGGAGGTGCAGGCTTCAGGTACCTGAACGCCCAGGACACCAACTGCTCAGGGCTGCTTGGCCACCTAAGCTGGGCACTGGCTGGCAGGATGCCTGCTTTGGCCCCACGGGGCTCCTGTGTGGCCTGGGCTGGACAGTGCAGTCTTCCCACGGAGTGCCATTGTGCCCAGGCTCCCCATCCTGCCACCTCCATGGGGGGCTCAGGGTCCGTGCGCCCCTGGGCCTGGGCTCCTGGTGCTCGCCTGATTCTTGCCTGCAGTTCGAAGAGCTGGCCTACCTCTGGATGGAGCGGCAGAAGTCGGGAGGCAACTACAGCCGCCACCGTGCTCAGACGGAGAAGCACGTGGTCCTATGCGTCAGCTCCCTCAAGATTGACCTCCTCATGGACTTCCTGAACGAGTTCTACGCCCACCCCCGGCTGCAGGTGGGTCCCACTGAGGGCCCAGGTCTGACTGGCCCCCTCCCCAGACAGCCTTAGGCCCAGCAGGCCCCTGAGCACTGGGGACCTCAGTGCCCCTGTTTGGGCCTTTGGGGGTGCAGCCCACGCCCTGGGAGGCCTCCTGTCAGCTTCGAGATCACAGGGAACTCTGGTCTGAGACACCCGAGACAGCTGGGTGGGTACAGGGTGACACAAGGGATGGGTCCAGGACCAACACTTGGGGTAGCAGGGCAGGACTGGGACCAATACCCGGAACAGGAAGGTGAGTCCGGGGATGATGCCTGGAACGGGAGGAGGGGCCGGGTGACACCCAGGACAGCAGAGGACCTGAGTGACCCCTAGCACAGCGGGGTGAGTCGGTGGGGGGGTTCCCGAGAGAGCAGGAGGGCCTGGGGTGACGCCTGGGACTTTGAGCCTGCGGGGAGGGTCTGACTGCTGCCTGGTTGGCAGGACTACTACGTGGTCATCCTGTGCCCCTCGGAGATGGACGTCCAGGTCCGCAGGGTCCTGCAGATCCCCCTGTGGTCCCAGCGGGTCATCTACCTCCAGGGCTCCGCCCTCAAGGACCAGGACCTGATGCGAGCTAAGTGAGCGGCCAGTGGCGCAGCGGGCGGCAGCCCCGGCCAGCCAGGTCATGGGCTGGGCTGCAGCGGGCCGCCCATGGCCGAGCTGCGGTTCTGAGCTGCTGCCCAGTCAATGGCTCCCAGCAGCTGGCTCAGGCCAGCAGCCGGGTGGCCAGAGGTTCCAGAGGTGTGCCCTGGGCGGGCCCAGAGCAGGCCCATCATGGCCCCAGCTCAGTGCCCACCGCCCGGCCCAGGCCAGGCAAGCACGCCTCCGTCCCCAGGTACCCCGCTGCAGAGAGGTCTGGGCAGGCCCACTCCGGCGGAGGCCCTCCCGCCCAGGCTGGGGAAGCTCTCCTCCTCAAGTTCCAGGAAGACCTGAAATAGCCCCGGGGCAGGAAGCCAGCCTGTGGGTGCAGGTGGGAGACGGGACTGGAGGCAGAGCCTCCTTTAACGTCAAGTTGAAGGAGTAACTTGAGGTGACAAGGGAGTCTTATCACATGGAAATTTCCAGAGTGCTGGGGCAGTATCCGGGACACTCCTGGAAGAGCTTCCTGGCCTCATTTCACAGCGGCAATCAGGGTCCCTCACCCCCGAGCTCCCGAGGCCTGAGCTAGGCCCTGCGCCACCAATGGCGAGGCAGCCTCACGTGTGGTGGCATGTCTGCTTGTGCGCAGCCCCAGGCTGGGGGCAGGGGGATTGGGCAGGGACGAGCTGAGGCAGTGGGGCAGGGCTGGGCACAGCGGGTGCTGCCACAGGCTCTCTGCTGGGGTTGCGCTGTCTTGAAGCATGGAGTTTGGAGACCAGGGAGGGGTGCAGGCCAGCCAACCAGGGGGTGGGGTCAGGGTCTCTGCCCATGTGCTCCCCTCCCTCTGTGTCCCAGCCGAAGGATGGGCCTGCAGAGCTGGGCACCCCAGGTGCTGGCCAGCTGCTGCAGTGCCCAGGCTGTTAGCAGAGGGTGGGGGTCCTCACGGCCCATCCCTTTCTGGCACCTGATGCCCTGGGTGGCCCCAGGCACAAGCAGCTGGGGCCAGAGCACGGGGTCTGTGGGAAGGGGAAGCCTTGCCTGAGGAGCACAGGGGGCTCCTGGCAGTCAGGGTCTTCAGACTCTCCTGCGTGTGCTGGGGACAGGCCTGGGCCATCCTCCAGGACCCAAGTGTGGACTGTCCCGAGTGTTCGTGTCCGCACACAGCCCCTCGTGACCACCTGTCTCTGGCCTCCTACGGGGGACCCTCACCTGCACGCCGCCCTGGCCAGCGCTCAGCCCCCATGCTTTGCAGGATGGACAACGGCGAGGCCTGCTTCATCCTCAGCAGCAGGAACGAGGTGGACCGTACGGCCGCGGTGAGTGAGGCCGCACCTGCCCCTGGCCAGAGCCACACCCACGGGGGCCCTGGGCAGACGGCCCGGCCTGCTGCCACTGCCCCGCTGGCAGAGGCGGACACCTCGCCTGGTCCCCCCACCAGGACCACCAGACCATCCTGCGGGCCTGGGCCGTGAAGGACTTTGCCCCCAACTGCCCCCTGTACGTCCAGATCCTCAAACCCGAGAACAAGTTTCACGTCAAGTTCGCCGGTGCGTTTGGGGCTGTGTGCACAGAGCGGGTACAGGTGTGAGGGCTACGCAGGGGTGGGGTTGGGCATGGCCCATGCACAGTGAGATGGTGCCCAGGGGGATGGTGCCCAAGGGGATGGTGCCCAGGGGGACGGCATGAGGGGGACGGTTCTCAGGGGGATGGCACCCAGGGGGGCAGTGCCCAGGGGAACGGCACCCGGGGGAGATGACACCCAGGGCGGCAGTGCCGAGAGAGACGGCGCCGGGGGGTACAGTGCCCGGGAAGATGGTGCCCAGGGGGCCAGCACCCAGGTGGACAGCGCTGGGGGGACGACACCCTGGAAACAGCGCCCAGGACCACCCTCCTCCTCGCCGCGCACACGATGGGAAGGACTCTGGAGCAGGCCGTCGTCCATCTGGAGCGGGTCGGTGTGGGCCGAGCTGGCACAGACCTGCCCTGCGTCCCCAGATCACGTGGTGTGTGAGGAGGAGTGCAAGTACGCCATGCTGGCCCTGAACTGCATCTGCCCGGCCACCTCCACCCTCATCACCCTGCTGGTGCACACGTCCCGTGGCCAGTAAGTGCCGCCGCCGGGGATGGGCGGGCTGCCTGGTGGGTCGTGGCAGCCTACGGGGCACCTATAGTGGGCACAGACCCTCCCAGGGGAGAGATGGGTGCCCTGAGTTCCCAGGTGATGGGCCACCTGCGCGGCACCAGGGAAGGCCAGGAGTCACCAGAGCAATGGCAGCGCATGTACGGGCGCTGCTCGGGCAACGAGGTCTACCACATCCGCCTGGGCGACAGCAAGTTCTTCCGCGAGTACGAGGGCAAGAGCTTCACCTACGCGGCCTTCCACGCCCACAAGAAGTGAGGGGCTGTGCGGGGCTGGGGCTGGCGTGTGCGTGCAACGACACGTGTGATGGTGTGGCAGTGTGTGTGCAACAGTGCACATGTGACAGTGCAGTGGTGTGTGCGATTGCATGCGTGCGACTGTGTGATGTGTGTACGGCGGTGCATGTGTGATGAGTGTGCGACGATGTGTGTGTGACGGTGCGTGTGTGACGGTGTGTGCACAACAGTGCATGTGTGACTGGTGGTGCGTGTGTGACGATGTGTGTGCGACAGCACATGTGTGACGGTGTGGTGGTGCTGACGGTGTGTGTGACAGCGTGTGCGACGGTGTGGCGGTGCGTGAGACGGTGTGTGCGACCGCGTGTGTGACGGTGTGGTGGCGTGTGTGGGGTGGCCCGTGTGCCACTGCGCATGTGTGATGGTGTGACCGCGTGTGTGATGGTGTGGCGGTGTGTGTGACGGCGTGGTGGTGTGTGTGGGGCAGCCCGTGTGCCACTGCGCATGTGTGACGGCGTGTGTGACAACGTGTGTGACGGTGTGGCGGTGTGTGTGATGGCGTGGTGGCGCGTGTGGGGCGGCCCGTGTGCCACTGCGTGTGTGTGACGGCGTGTGTGACAGCGTGTGTGACGGTGTGGCGGTGTGTGTGATGGCGTGGTGGCGCGTGTGGGGCGGCCCGTGTGCCACTGTGCGTGTGACGGTGCGGCCCGCCCAGGTACGGCGTGTGCCTC
>NW_006201951.1:1250806-1253749 GCF_000334495.1 Tupaia belangeri chinensis
GCGGCCGCGCGGGCCCGGGGCAGCGCGAGGGGCCGCCACGCCTGCCAGTGCACAGCATCCTGGCCTCCATGGGTGAGCGTGCCAGGCCTTGGGCCCGTCTCTGTCCAGGGTGGGGCCCTGCCAGGGCGCGGGCCGCTGCTCAGGCGTCGCTGTGAGCTCCCGGCCTCAGGGAGTGCACGGTCCGGGGCTGAGCGCCAACAGGGCCCACTGCGGCTGCGGCCCTCGGGTCGGGCAGAAGTGGAGCGGCCAGCAGGACTCCATGGGGCTGCTGGGGCCAGAGCTGCTGCAGCCTTGGCTCCGGAGGATCACATCCCGACAGGCCCTCCTGGGGCAGTTGGGGCAGGGACAGGCCCTGTTGTGCTGGACCAAGCTGATCCACCGGGCACCTGCCACTGTCACCACAGGTCGGCACTGAGTCAGCACCTTAGCATGGCCCAGACAACAGGACCTGTGGGCCCTCGGGCTGGAGACGGGCGAGGTGCACCCTGGGAGTGGCCATCTGGGTCTGTGGTGGCTGCCCTGGTGGCCAGGCCTGGCCAGGCGAGCGGCACGGAGGCCTGCCCACCCCACAGCTCCAGTGTGCTGGCCCGGCATCTGCAGGGGCTTCCAGGGAGCCATGGACTCGCGGTCATGCAGGCCCGGAGCTATTCCCAGTCCACTCCTAGGCAGGGCCTGGTCCTTAGAGCAAGCAGATGGGCTGCCGGGCACCTGAGCCCTTGGCTTCCCAGAGTCCCCCCAGGAGATTGGAGCACCGATGGGGCGCTGGCACCGCATGGCTGGGAGGCCACCACCCCTCATACCCGGGGCCACACGGCCAGAGCGGGGGCTGCAGGCTAAGCCCAGACACTCTCTCACAGGCACCGTGGCCATGGACCTCCAGAGCACACAGTGCCAGCCCTCGCCCAGCACCGGTGGAGGTGGTGGCAGCAAGCTGGCACTGCCCACGGAGAACGGCTCGGGCAGCCGGCGGCCCAGCATCGCCCCAGTGCTGGAGCTGCCCGACGGCTCGGCCCTGCTTCCCTGTGACCTGCTGAGTGACCAGTCAGAAGACGAGGTGACGCCGTCGGATGACGAGGGGCTCTCTGTCGTGGAGTGAGTGCTGCTGGGACCGTCTGGGTCAGCCCCGCATCGGTCTGTGAGCAGCCGCTGCCCGCGGCCTCCCCTCGGGCCGGCCACTCCACGGCTAGCGGTCCCGGGCTGTGCTCCCATTCCCTGCCCCACACCGTCACATCCGCGTTGGTCAGATGGAATCCTGAGACCCGACATCAACATGAGCTGTGCCACTCCAAGGCCCGGTGTGCAGAGTAGTCCCTGGGGACACCTTCAGCCCCACTGGGCTGGGATGGGGGTCTCCGGTCTGGGCCGGAGGTATGGAGCTGGCTGGGCGAAGTCCCCTTCCTTGGGGCTCACGGACGGGGGCAGGCAGTGCCCTGACAAGGCCCTGACCGCAGCCCGCCGGCATGTCCCAATCTCCAGGGTCAGCCGGCCTCAGGGTGGGGCCAGTGACTTAATGACATGCTGCCCCCGGGTCAGCTCTGAAGGTGAGGGGGACCAGCTGGCACCCTCGAGTACCTTTAGTGGGGGGTGAGCCAGTGTCTGTCCCTAAGGCACCCGGTGGGGGTTGCAGGCCAGGCCGTCCTCAGGTCGACCAGGGCCTAGCTGTGGCCTCCCAGAGGCTGCTGACAGCCCAGGCAGCGGCGGCCCCTTGGTCCTCGGACCACGGCTGGGCAGACTGGCTCAGAGGAGCCTGAGCATCCAGGTGGTCCGGGTGGCCCTGTAATGGGTGGACGCAGGGCAGGCGGCTGCAGAGAACAAGCCACCCTGCCTGGATCGGTGCTGACCCCCATCTCTCACAGGTACGTGAAGGGCTACCCCCCCAACTCGCCCTACATCGGCAGCTCCCCCACGCTGTGCCACCTCCTGCCCGTGAAGGCCCCCTTCTGCTGCCTGCGGCTGGACAAGGTACGGCCGCGCCCTCCACACCAGGCCAGGCCCCCATGTAGCCTCCTCAGTAACTTCGCGCTGCTTCGGAGAAGCCCGGACCCCTCGATGGAGTGGGGCCTCGAGACAAGGTCTGGGCTCCCGGGTGCTCAGGGTAGTGGGCGTCCCGCCTCGGAGACTCTCAGTGAGCAGAGCCAGAAAACACACCCCCGTGACACGACACGCACATGCACGCATGGCACATGACACGTGACACGGCACTAATGGACGCACACGCTATGGCATGGCGCGTCACGGCCGCGTACAGAGCATGCACACACGGCACCCGCATGTCGGTCGCGCTTGCACACGTCTGGGGCTACGTGCCGAAGCCACGCGTCACGCAGGCACCTCCGTCCCTGGCGTGACAGCCCTGGCCAGCCTCCCCGCTCGGCCCTGGGAGGCACACCGGGCTGTGGTGGCCCGTGCATGCCCACGGGGCATAGCGGGGCTGTGCCACGTGGCTGCCCGCCAGGGTCCAGAGAGCGCCCTGGTGGCCAGCAGCAGCGGGCATCTCCCCCAGGGCTGCAAGCACAACAGCTTCGAGGACGCCAAGGCCTACGGGTTCAAGAACAAGCTGGTCATCGTCTCGGCCGAGACGGCCGGCAACGGGCTGTACAACTTCATCGTGCCGCTGCGCGCCTACTACCGGCCGCGCCGCGAGCTCAGCCCCATCGTGCTGCTCCTGGACAAGTGGCCAGCAGCAGCGGGCATCTCCCCCAGGGCTGCAAGCACAACAGCTTCGAGGACGCCAAGGCCTACGGGTTCAAGAACAAGCTGGTCATCGTCTCGGCCGAGACGGCCGGCAACGGGCTGTACAACTTCATCGTGCCGCTGCGCGCCTACTACCGGCCGCGCCGCGAGCTCAGCCCCATCGTGCTGCTCCTGGACAACAAGTGAGGCAGCCGCTCCGTCTGCAGACCAGGCCGCGGCCACGCGGTGGCCCCCTCCACCCCAGGCCCC
>NW_006201951.1:1253822-1254734 GCF_000334495.1 Tupaia belangeri chinensis
CCCACCACTGACCCCATCCCTGTGCCCAGCCCACCTCCCCCTGCCACCGCTCCCCGGGGCCCTCTGCCTGACCCGGCCCTCCTCCCCACCTTGGCCCCCTGTGCCCAGGGCCTGCCAGGCCTCTCTGTGCGCCTCGGCTGCATGCAGGCAAGTGCTGCTCGGACCTGACCACTGCCCTGGGAGCACGGCTGCCCTCCCTGCCGTCTGATGGTCTGGCCCTGCTGTGGACCCCGGCAGGCCTGCGTGGCCCTCCCCTCACCTTTTCACCCAGGGCGCCCCGAGGCCTGGCAGCTGTAGCCTGGGGCCTGCCTTGGCTGTCTGACCTGGCGAGTGCTGCCCTGGGGCCAGTCTCCCCTCGGGTAAAATGGAGCACTGCCCCGTCCCAGGCCTGGCAGGCGTACTCGGCCGGCTCTGCTGTCGGGAGGCCCCCTGGGTGGGAGCGGGCAGGCACAGCCAGGACTCACTGTCCCCGCAGGCCCGACCACCACTTTCTGGAGGCCATCTGCTGCTTCCCCATGGTCTACTACATGGAGGGCTCCGTGGACAAGTAAGGGCCCAACCGCGGGCAGTCCCACGGGGGGCGGGGGCCACGGGCGCTCTCGGCCACACTGCCCTCCTGCAGCCTGGGCAGCTGGCTGCGGTGCGGCGTCACCTAGCCCTCCTGCAGCCTGGACAGCCTGCTGCGGTGTGGCGTCATCTACGCCGACAACCTGGTGGTGGTGGACAAGGAGAGCACCATGAGTGCTGAGGAGGACTACATGGCCGACGCCAAGACCATCGTCAACGTGCAGACCATGTTCCGGTGCGTGCCTGCCCGCGGCCATGGCCCCATGAGCCCCCAAGGCCTCCCACAGCTGGCCCCGATCCTCCGCGGCCCACCCAGGCCCACCGTGGCCTGCCCTGCCCCCGTGA
>NW_006201951.1:1254746-1256415 GCF_000334495.1 Tupaia belangeri chinensis
CCCCCCCCGCCCGCCCTGCCCGGCCCCCGCCCTGACCCGCCCCGCCCCGCCCCGCCAGGCTGTTCCCCAGTCTCAGCATCACCACGGAGCTCACGCACCCCTCCAACATGCGCTTCATGCAGTTCCGCGCCAAGGACAGCTACTCCCTGGCTCTCTCCAAGCTGGAGAAGGTGAGCGGCCCCGACGGCCAGCCCTGCCCGGGAGCCCGAGGGGGCTCGCTCCTGTCCACTCGGGATCAGGACTGGGGCTCAGGGCGGAGGCTGGTGCCAGGGAGCCAGGAGACTAGGGGTTTCCCCAGTCACCTCAGCAGTGGCCAGAGGCAGACTCCTCCTCCCGGGGCACGGCAGGGCCAGCCATGCTGGAGGCTGAGGCTGGCTGGCTTGGCATGGCTAGTCAGAGCCCCCGGACTGGCAGCCTCATGGGTTCAGTCAG
This sequence comes from Tupaia belangeri chinensis, assembly GCF_000334495.1. Taxonomy (NCBI): domain Eukaryota; kingdom Metazoa; phylum Chordata; class Mammalia; order Scandentia; family Tupaiidae; genus Tupaia; species Tupaia belangeri. The sequence goes on from NW_006201951.1 coordinate 1,255,179, forward strand.
CACAAGAAACACCAGGCACTCATTACAAATGTCTTCGTCCTCGACGCCGGGCCCAAACCTAACATCCACTCTCACAACCGCCCTGTACACACCGGGCCGGGCCGCCCGGCGACCGCCACGGTCACACGGCAGGGCAGGGAAGGTGGCACGGTGCCCTGCACTGCCTGGCGTGTGGCTGCCATGGCCCACCTGGTGCCCAGCAACATGGCTTGTCCACACGGAGGCCCACATAAGACCACGCATGTCAGGGAGACCTGGCTGGGTGCAGGCTTGCTGGGGGGCCATCTGCTGGTGTGCAGTGTGGACACACTACCATGCACAAATGCACACACTTGCCAAGCTCATGTACACAGGCCGTACACACTCACGGACACTTCCCATGCACATATGTACAAATGTCATACACACATGCGCACATACCATGCACAAACACCATGCATTCACACAAGCCATGCACACATGTGTATACATGCACGTGGGTGCACACGTATGCGTCCTGTGCCCCTCTACTCTGCGAGGGCCCCTGACACCAGCCTGAGGCCCTCCATCCGCAGAAGGAGCGGGAGAACGGCTCCAACCTGGCCTTCATGTTCCGCCTGCCGTTCGCCGCGGGCCGCGTGTTCAGCATCAGCATGCTGGACACCCTGCTCTACCAGGTCAGTGGGGCCACGGCCGCCCGAGCGCTGCAGCCCTCCCCAGGCCCCGTCCTCATCTGTGCCGACCGGCTGCTGGCTGCTCTGCCCGGGGCCAGGCTGCACGCGTACCCGGTGGGCATCGGGCGGGGTGCGGGGCTGCACCGCCGGCCGCCACCTCACCGCGCTGCCCCCCCAGTCCTTCGTGAAGGACTACATGATTGCCATCACCAGGCTGCTGCTGGGCCTCGACACCACGCCCGGCTCGGGCTACCTCTGTGCCGTGAGTGCCGGGTAGGCCGGGCGGGCCGGGCACCTCCCTGAGCTACAGACCCGCAGCTGGCTCAGACCCGTTCTTTGCAGATGAAGGTGGCGGAGGACGACCTGTGGATCCGCACCTACGGCCGCCTCTTCCAGAAGCTCTGCTCCTCCAGTGCCGAGATCCCCATAGGCATCTACAGGACGGAGAGCCACGTCTTCTCCACCTCAGAGGTAGAAGGCGCCCGGGGTCAGCGTAGGGCGGCCGGGCCCAGGCAGGGACGGGGAGCTGGGGGAGCGTGGTGCCCGCTGCCACTCGCACTCACAGCAGTGGTGGCTGCCGGGGG
>NW_006201951.1:1256438-1257197 GCF_000334495.1 Tupaia belangeri chinensis
CGGAGGCCACCCCAGGGAGGCGGGCAGCCGCGCGCAGGTCCAGACGGCTGGTCTCCTTTGCAGCCCCACGACCTGAGAGCCCAGGTGAGCACCCCACACGGAGCCCGCGCAGCGCTGTCCAACCGTGTTGCACCTTCTCGCAGACACTCCTGCCAGAGTGCCCGGGCCCCGGGACACAGGCAGGGAGCATGTCCCCATGACGTGTCAGCCATGGGGCAGCTCAATGGGGTCTTGGTGGTTTCCCTCTCCTGGACAGGTGGGGAAACTGAGGCCTGAGGCTCACCGTGGCTTCAGAGCCCCGCCCCCCCCCCCCCCCCCCCGTGCCCCCCACAGGCCCCAGTGCTCCACAAACCCCAGGCTCTGCACACTCCCCCAGCCCCCACGGGAGATGCACGGGAGCCCCGTGCTACCTGCAGATGGGGTACCAAGCACAGGAGGGGCTCCAGCCAGGCTACCAGAACCTTGGCCACCGAGGAGGCAGCGGGGCAGGGTGGCCATCTCTGCATCAGACCTGTGGTTGGGGCTGCAGAAGGAGCACCCAGGCCTTGCCACAGACCCCCAGGAAGGCACGGCCCTAGCCCCAGCCCCCTCGCCTCCCTTCACTCCGGCCCTACCAGGCCGGCCCACGCCCTGCTCCTCGCAGTCGCAGATCTCAGTGAGCATGGAGGACTGCGAGGACACGCGGGAAGTGCGAGGGACCTGGGGCGCACGAGCGGGCCCTGGCGGCAGCAGCAGCAGCAGCGGCGCTCACGGCCGCCC
>NW_006201951.1:1258558-1262623 GCF_000334495.1 Tupaia belangeri chinensis
GGGGGAAGGGCGCCGCCGGAGTGGATGAGCCGGCAGCGGCTTAGCCTCTACGGGCGCTCCGAGCGCCAGGAGCTCTCCGAGCTGGTCAAGGACCGCATGAAGCACCTGGGGCTGCCCACCACTGGCTACGGCATGCTGGTGTGCGGGGCGGGCCGGCGGTGGCGGGCCGCAGAGTGCCCAGGGCTGGCACCCATCCGTGCGATGTGGTGTCCCCCGAGAACGGGTCCCAGGCCCTGTAAGGAAGGGCTCACCCCGACTACCTGGGGCCTCCCCGAACCCCAGCTGTAAAACAGGACGGGCTTGGCTGAGCCCTGCAGCGCGGACAGTGTTAGTGGTGGGAGGGTCTCTGCGCGGGGCTGGCCAGCTCTGGCTGGCCTGTGGGCAGTGAGGACATGGAGCCTGCTGGGTTCTCATGGGTTCTCATGGAGTGGCCCCTGCCCACTCCCCCGCAGTGGGGGTCCTTGTGGGGGGTCAAGGGACACCGGTCCCCAGGGCTCCACGGTTGTCCCCAGTCCCACTGCTGCTGCTTCGGGGGCGGCCCCAGACCTCCATCCTGGCCAGCCGTTCCTGAATCCCTGGTAGCTTGTTTTCTGCGACGTGCCTGTGACCGTAGATTCAAAAGCGGCCTGACTGTGCAGAGGAGAGCTCGCCCCTCCCGTTCTGTAGAGGCGTGCCTCTGTTGATGAGGCCCGAGACCCGCACTGGCCTGGCCTGCCCTGCTGCCCAGCCATCACCTGTCCTGGGAGCAGCCAGGGCCCAGCCTCCCTCGGGGAGTGGCGTGATGTGGCCTGCTTCTGCCTGCTTGCCTTTTGCTGCCTCAGTTGGGGCCCTCGAACCCCCTCCAAGGGGACTTGAGAGCTCAGAGCTGTCCCAGAGCTGCCCAGGGTCCCCAAGGCTACGTACACGAGGCGTATAGGGCTGACGGAGGGGCTGCACCCTGACCAGGCCAGGGTTCAGGGTAGGGAGCCTAGGAGAGCCCCAGTCCTGAGGACGGACACTGCAGGGTGTCCCCACCTGGCCCGAGTGAGGTTCCCCCTTGTCCTCAGCGCCCCTGCCCAGTGGGCGCCGTCATGCCGTCTCGAGGTGGGACCTGACGTCTAAGGCTCCTGGCCCCACATCAAGCTCAGGTGGAGGGTCCCAGCCTGCCGGCGCCTGCTCGAGCTCCCTGGTCTCTCCGCACCCGCCCGCCACCCTGCCAGAGCTGGGCACAGGGGCCAGCTGCCTGGTGTGGGCCCTTCTTCTGCGGTGCCCGGTGCTGGCTGCCGCCTGTCCCCAGGGACGGCCCCGCTGCGCCCGCCCGCTGCCGGCTGACCTCTCTCTCTCTCTCTCCGTCCGTGCCTCGCCCTGTGTCTGTAGAGGACGTAGCAAACTTAACAGCCAGCGATGTCATGAATCGGGTAAACCTGGGATATTTGCAAGGTAATTCTGCTCAGCGGGGCCAGTGCTGCAAGGGGCGTGCCCACCCTTCACTGCCAGGCGGCCTTGCCTTGTGCACGCCCGCCCGGCCAGGCAGGGGGGCAGGACAGTGGCCAGAGGGTCCCAGGCGCAGTGCCCAGGCCCTTCCCTGTCAGGCAGGACCTCACACTCACAGATGTCCCGTGCGGGGTGCTGCGGCCCCTCCACAGGAGTTGAAGATGGCTGCGCTGGGAACCCCTGCCAGTCAGGCTGGCTCAGGGGTCGTGGCGGGCCATGGGCACCCGGCCAAGGTGAGACTGCCCAGCTCTCAGGGCCCACCCCAAGGCTGCTGCTCTGATTAGCCCTTCACGAATATGCCCTGGTGGGCAGGCAGGTGGCCTGGTGGGCAGGCAAGTGGCCTGGAGCCAGCCTGTGGCATGCCCACAGACTGAGCTGGACATTTGCCTGGCAAAGCCCCAGTCCGCAGCCCTGACTGAAGCGAGCACCGGGAGTGGCAGCCCTGGCCAGTGCCGACCCAGGTGACCTCCCTGCTCAGTCTCAGAAAGTCCAGCTGCTGAGTGAGGCTGGGCTCCAGTCCCCAGGAGGCCACCTGCGGCCCTGCCCCACTGCCTGGAGGGTCAGAGCTCAGGGTGGTGTCTGGGACGCAGGCTCCCAGCAGCCTCGGAGAGGTCAGAGCCTGCTGGAGCCGCCTGTCTACCCAAGGCTCCCAGGAGCTTCAGAGGCCTCCGGACTAAGGTGCCGCTAGCCTGGGCGGGCGGTTAGCAGGGCTGGCCACGTGCCGTCTGGGCATTGCAGGCTGGAGGTGGAGTGTGGGCACTCTGGCTCACAGGCATTCACGGACAACCCGTCCTTCCCAGGCACGTGGAGCTCAGGCTGGCCGCTTCCGTGAACCCATGCCCGAGTCCCCACACCTGCCGCTGCGCTTCCTCTGCTGCAAAGCCAGGCAGGGCGATCGCGCAGACTCGGGTAGCCGGGGCTCACCAGAGGACCCTGAGGGCCACGGGGGTCCCTGCAAGGCCCGTGTGCTGTTGGTGCCGCCTGGGCCGGGAGGCGGACGCTGTCACAGTGAGCACGGGAGGCCAGCCACAGCCCCTCGCTGTGACGGCCAGGCCTGGCTGGGGCGGGGCAGGACAGTGTGCACACGGGCCGTAGGCTCCGGACAACCTGTCTGCTGTTGCCCTGGGGTAAACGCAGGGCCCAGGCCGGTGGGCAGGGAGGACCTGCCCGCTTGGGAGGGGGGAACTACAGCCCCTCGTCTTTAGTGACTGGGCGGCGCACATCAGAGCGCACACCTACAGGCTGCCAGGCGGGGGTGCAGGCCCCCAGGAGTCTGCACGTGCCCTCCATCCACCCCCCGCCCTGTGCTGCCCACCCCCAGCCCAGCCTCCCAGGGCAGCACAGCCACCTGTGGGGGCCCCTGCCAGCCACCAGCCCCCTTCTCCTGCACCCGCTGCTGTGCGGTTCAGAACCCACCCCAGGGGGCGCTATGCCGCACGCTCCTGAGCCCTCAGCGCCGCTCACTCTGCTCAGCATGGCGGTCCCCCAGCTTGGCAGAGAATCCGCAGCTGCCATGGCAGGCACCCCGAGAGTGGGGGAAGGCCAGGGAAGAGGTGAGGAGCTGGAGGCTGAGGGCACCAGGCCCGTCTGCCCTAGGAGGCCCGCAGCAGAGCTCCAGGGTTCCTTTAGACACACCAGACGGTAAACTGAGGCCACGAGCCGTTTCCCCGGACGGTGGCAGGGCTGTCCCTACGTGTGGCCAGAGTGCCCTGCCACTGAACGGAGCTGCCTGTGAGCGACAGGTGTCCCCCGACGCCCCTGGGCAATTTACAGCTGCCGTGAGCCGGACACTGGCCGTCCTCCCACACGCAGGGCCTGCTTCTCGGGGGAATGGGCCCGGTGGCTGCTCTGGACTGGAGTCTGAAGGAAAGGGTTGAGGTCGGGGGCTGAGGTGGCTGCTCAGACCCCAGGGGGTGGCGCCGGGCGGACATGGCGAGGAAGTGCAGGGACAAACCGGAGCAGGCTCTGCACCGTTCGGGAACGTGAGAGTGATGTGCGTGAGGGGGTTAGCCAGTGCAGGCCTGGGGGTGGTGCACGTGTTACATGGGTGTGCACGGGTGTGCGCAGGTGTGCGGCACCTGAAGGAGCACAGGGCGTGTGCAGCCGTGTGCTGGGCGTGCCCGGGTGAGTGGACACAGGAGGGCTCTGTGGTATGCACAGGTGTGTGCAGGTGTGCCTGGTGGCTCCACGCAGGGCCGCCAGACGAGCGATGACAAGTGCTGCTGGCTGACCACCACTGGGGTGTAGGTGGCCAGTGCCCAGCTGCCCCGTGTGCTGTCCTCTGCCCAGTGCAGGGGACAGTGTCCCTGGCAGAGGCCCAGCCTAGCTGGGCTGGCAGAACTGCCGAGAGGCTGGGAAACTTCTCCCATCCCAGAGCCCCTTCCCCAGGGCCGCGTGGTGACATGGCTGTCCCTGCAGACGAGATGAACGACCAGCAGAACACGCTGTCCTACGTCCTCATCAACCCCCCGCCCGACACGCGGCTGGAGCCAAACGACATCGTGTGAGTACACCCGCTCTGCCTCACCCTGCGCTGTGCCAGGTGGGGACAGCGGTGGCGGGCGGGGTGAGGCTGGGCCGCCCCACCCAATC
>NW_006201951.1:1263081-1264513 GCF_000334495.1 Tupaia belangeri chinensis
CGGTCGTGGGGCCGGCGGCCCCGCCACACCCATCCCAGGGGCCCCCTGCCACCCGCAGGTACCTCATCCGCTCCGACCCCCTGGCTCATGTGGCCAGCAGCCCCCAGAGCCGGAAGAGCAGCCGCAGCAACAAGCTGTCATCCTGTGACCCCGAGACACGCGACGAGACACAGCTCTGAGCCGGCCTGCACGTGTGCTGCCACGCCACAGATGCGGGGCACGGACTGGCCCACGGGAGTCGCATGCCACCAACCCGGGCTCCCAAGGCTTGACCCCGGAAAGGAGATCCTCCTGGTGGCCCCGGGGGCGAGACCAGCCCCAGCACCCTGGAAGCTGGAGGGAAACCTTTTTAACCCGTTTTTACGTCTTTCCTGCCCCCGCCTCTCATGGCTGTACCGCGACTCGTGACCATGGCCCGGCTGGGGGGCGGCCGGCCGGAGGGTGAAGCGGCACCTGGATCCGGCCCAACGGAGGGGCAGAGCACTGGCAAGGGGACTGCTCGCCCCTGGAAGTGGGGTCCCACGTGGGCCCCTCAATTCCTCACCCTGGCCGGGGCTTCACACGGCAGTCACTCGGCAGGCAGGGGCGCCCTGGAACTGCGAGGGCCGTGGAGGGCCTTCTGCTGTCCTGTCCAGAGCCCCTTCCAGGAGGAAGCTGAGCGAGGAGTCTTGCCGTGGGCCGGGAGGGCTCCAGCCAGGCCTGGGCAGGACTAGGCCACCTTGGGTGCATGTGAGGAGGGAGGTGGCAGGCGGTGTCCCTCCGTGTTCACCCTGACGTCCCCACCACTGGCGGGGTAGCTCAGGCAGCCGGCCAGCACTGAGACCTTTACGCCCTGTCCCACAAAGCCATTCCCAAACACCTACCCATGAAGCACAGTTGGGGTCTGGCTACGCCCATGCCCGTGCCTGCAGCCCAGTGAAGCCCCCTGCGAGGGAAGGCTGGAGTGCGGCACTGCCCTGTCACTGGGTGCCCCAGCCGCCTCGCGGAGTCTTCATTAAATGGATGCGTCCTGAGCCGCTGCTCTGTGTCGAGCTCTGGACCTGAGCCGAGTACGGCCAGCACTGGGTCAGAAGCGTCCGTGTCGCCCACCCTCGAACCCCACAGGCAAGCCCCAGTACCCAAAAGCAGGGACTAACTCTTTGGGGCTGTCCAGTGCCTGATCCTCACCCTGGGGATCCCTGTGGGGGAGCCGGCAGCCGCGCACCTGTGGCCGACACACCCCAGGGTGGGATGAGGCCTCAGGCTCACCGCAGTGCACACAGCCGTTGAGGGGCCTGGTGGGATGAGCATCCATTGCCGTATTCGTCTCGGGGTGCCCACAGAGGCCAGGAGGAAGAGGAAGGCCCCAAGGTCCAGTGCAGCCCCTCCCAACATCAGGGCTGATGGAGTTGGCTGTGTGGGCAGTGGCCCAGGGAGGCCAGCGGCTGGGGGC
>NW_006201951.1:1265029-1266862 GCF_000334495.1 Tupaia belangeri chinensis
GCCCCAGCCCCGCCCGACCTCCGGGCACCCTGAACACGGCCAGATTGTGCCCCTCCTGGCTTGCCAGGACCCCTCCACTCGAAGCGCCTACAAGCCCTAGGTGAGGCATTGCTGGGACGAGTGGTCAGGGAGGCTGTGCTGATCCCAGGGAGGCCCCGTGGCCTGGACAATGATGGGCAGCTGACACCGGACCAGGGCGGCCAGAGCAGCTGGGCTCCATGGGTGGCCCCTGGGACCTGTAGCCACGGCCTCGCTGACATTGCTTTGTAACAAGAAGGGTCCTGGCTTCCCCTGGCCGACAGTGGGTCTCGCTGCCCCGGGCCACCTCTCCTCACCCCAGCTCCCGAGGGAAGAGAGAGCACAGCCCCTACGGAGGGCGGAGGGCGCTGCCTGGCCTCATCCCACCGGGGACGGGGGACTGCTGCGAGAGGGCTGTCCCAGCAGCCTCCTGGGAGTGCCCCGGCTGGGCTGTCTCGGCACCGACAGTGTCTCAGGGCCTCTATGGCCGCCCCTCTAGGACGCAGATGCCAGGAGGCACGCACTGAGGGTGGGCACTGCAGGCTACCCGGTGTCCGGTGGGCCACTCTCCCCCTGCATGTCCGAAGTGAGGGGCTGCGTCTCCGCAGCGGGTGAGGATGGAGGGATGGTACTCCCTCGTGCAGGCCAGGGCTGCCACTTTGGGCCCAGCCGTGGACACAAAGGAGGTAGTGGACATGCCACGGGCCTTCGCTAGCTGCTGAGGGTGTGAGCCCCGTGCAGGCCACTGGGGATGCAGTGTGCTCCCAACTCCCCGCAGCGCAGCCTGGAACTGCCCCTGGGCGAGGCTGGGCTGGGGAACCAGTGGTCCGTGTACTGGGACGTCGGCCTCCAGGTCGGGGATACACTCGGGTTCTGGCCCTGGGCCGACAGCCCTGCCTGTATAGCCGAGGTGGCGGGCCTGCTGGCCTGAGACTGCACTGGGCCGCGCACACCCACCGTGCAGTGAGGGAGAGCCAAGCCAGGGCCGAGGACGGCCAGCCTCCGACAGGCCGGCGAGTCCTGAGGCCGGTGGCGGGCACTGTGAGGTATCCCTGACCAGGAGCCACCAAATGCCCCACATCCTAAGTGACCCAACAGAAGCCGGGGCAGGGAACAGAGCTCCTGCAGCACGTGGTGACAGGCCACGGGTAGGACGGGCGAGGCCCCGCAGTGTTGTGGGCAAGTACGCCGGCTCACCTCGAGGCGCTCCGGCTTCAGGCCAGCGACGGCCCTGGGCGGGATGTGCGCCCACACCGTGTCCCCACCTGCTGGTGCTGTCTCTGTCTCTCTTGCCTCTGACACCTTTAAAAAGGCCAAGTGAGAGTGGACAGCCCGGGTGAGGGAGATAGGGAGGTGGTGGCCTAGGGTGGCCCTGTAGTGGGGCCTAGAGGTGCTGGTCCGGAGGCAGCTGGCCACGTCAGCACCCAGGGTGCACGGCCCATCCGACACTCCGACACCTGGCCTCAGCTCAGCCCCAGCTGCTCCACACCCATTGACCTCAGAGGGGTCGTCTCCTTGGCAGGTGCCGGGCCAGCCAGAGTGAGCAGGGGCCGCCTTCATGCCCAGTCTCAGTGGCCCCCTGACGCTGGCCAACCCAGCTTCCTGTGGGGAGAATGAGGCTAAAGCCCAGAATCGCAGAGGCCGGGTGGCTGCTCAGGTCTGAGGGCCTCATTCCTGGCCTCCCCGTGCCGCCTGCCAGCCCCAGGCCACCCACTACAGTAGGAGCAGTGGGGTTCCCTGACCCCCTTAGTCCAGACTGCGGACTAGGGTCACTGGCTCCCACTGGGGGCCACCTTGGCTCAGGCTGCCCCCCCC
>NW_006201951.1:1267173-1271662 GCF_000334495.1 Tupaia belangeri chinensis
CAGACTGTCGTCGAGTCACTCACAGGGAGTGACCTGCGGGAGCCTGGCCCTTGAGAGCTGCAGCCTCCGCAGACCGAGTGCTGTCCTGCCTGCTCCTGGCTTCCTGCTGGCCGACAAAGGATGCACCCTGGGTATAGGGAGCCAGCGTTGATCTGAATGTGGCCCTGCCAGTCCCATCTCCCTCCGCCTGGGTCGTACCTTCAGACAAACACAAGGGGCACTACCCTGGCCCGGCCCTGCCCTGCCCTGCCCTTCCCAGCACTGCCAGACCCTCCAGGAACCTCCAGGCTATGTCCCAGCACCCAAGGTCCTTCCTGCCCTAGTGCAGGCCGCTGTGGCCCAGGCCTGAATCAGGGCCGGCTGCCCTCCGGTGGCCGCGGGGTGGTGCGAGGGGGACAGGCACGGCCGAGACGCCTCCACTTGGCAGCTCTCCAGGGGTGGCGTAGGCTCCTGGCTATGCCCGGGCCCCTGTGGGCCTTGCCACCGGCGTGTAAACCTGAACTGCTTTGGGGAGCCTGGGTGCAGTGCTCGGTCTCATGGGCAAGCTGGAAGCCGGCTTCTAGGACAGGCCAAAAATCGAACCCGGCCTCCCGTGTGGCCTCGGCCTGCAGGGCATACAGTGTACTGCCGTGCTGCCCCGACGCTCTACTTCTCAAGGTGACGAACGGGTATGCGTCCACAGCCCTGCCTGGCCCCCAGTGAACACGTTCCTCACTTCCTGGGCAGCTTCGAGTGTTTCATACAGAAGTGGAGAATGTCATGAGGTCAGCCATCTCTGGACACACCTGCAGGGCTGCGGTGTACCCACCTACCCCACCTGCAGGGCTGCAGTGTGCCCACCTACCCACCTGCAGGGCTGCGGTGTACCCACCTACCCACCTGCAGAGCTGCGGTGTGCCCACCTACCCATCTACCCCACCTACAGGGCTGCGGCGTGCCCACCTACCCATCTACCCACCTACAGGGCTGCGGTGTGCCCACCTACCCATCTACCCCACCTGCAGGGCTGCGGCGTGCCCACCTACCCATCTACCCACCTGCAGGGCTGCGCTGTACCCACCTACCCATACAGAAGTGGAGAATGTCATGAGGTCAGCCATCTCTGGACACACCTGCAGGGCTGCGGTGTACCCACCTACCCCACCTGCAGGGCTGCAGTGTGCCCACCTACCCACCTGCAGGGCTGCGGTGTACCCACCTACCCACCTGCAGAGCTGCGGTGTGCCCACCTACCCATCTACCCCACCTACAGGGCTGCGGCGTGCCCACCTACCCATCTACCCCACCTGCAGGGCTGCGGCGTGCCCACCTACCCACCTGCAGGGCTGCGGTGTACCCACCTACCCACCTGCAGGGCTGCGGTGTACCCATCTACCCATCCATGAGCTGACATGCTAGCCCCAGCTGGGGACGGGGCTGTCCTCGGTGCAGGGTGACTAAGCTGAAATGCCATCCTGGGGACGGGGCTGTCCTCGGTGCAGGGTGACTAAGCTGAAATGCCATCCTGGGGACGGGGCTGTCCTCGGTGCAGGGTGACTAAGCTGAAATGCCATCCTTAGGGTGGCTGTAGCCCAGAATGCCTGGTGTCCTCAGGTGTGATCAGGACACGTGCAGAGGGGTGACCACTCTGAACGGGTTTGCGGCACCCCGTGTGGCACCCCTGACCTGCACCAGCCCTCGCAGAGGGCCCCGTCTGTCCTCCAGAGTAGCCTGCACGGCCCCCATAGCTTCGAGCTCAAACTCAGAGAGGATGAGAGGAAAGAGAAGGCCACAAAGCGGGGCGTCTCTCAGATGCTGCGCTGAGGAGCGAGCGCATGGGGGCGGGAGTCGCGACCCCTGGCTTGTCCTGGGGTCTGGGCAGGCCTCCCTAGAAAGTGCCGGGCTGGGGCTCGGCAGTCACAGAGCAGGGAGAAATCCGCGTCGTCAGCGCAACGGACGCGAGGGGGGGTCCGATACCGGCCAGTCTGCAAATGTCTGGAGCGAGCCGGGAGGCTGAGGGCGCCCGCCCGGGGACAGGGTGGGGAGGTGCTCCTGGCACCGTGGGCTGGGGCCTGGCCAGTGCAGCAAGGCAAGGTGAGGGAGGAGAGGGCTGGGTGAGAAGGGGCAGGACAGCCCCCTCAGACGTGTGCGGGAGGCAGCTGCTAGACTGATCTGACACCTCGGGTTGTTAGCCATGAGAACCCGTTTCTGTACTTCCGCTGCAGTCTGAATGCGTTGAAGAGAACATGCCGTGTATTCCAGCACGGAGCACAAACTACCCTCCTGCGAATCTAACAAGGGTACCAGGCCTCTGCGGGGGAAAGGGTTGGAAAACGGGGCCAGCAGGTGGCGTGGTGGTTGAGACGCTGGACTCCCACGTGACCGACCGTGGGTCAAGTCCTGGGCCTGGTGGCTTGCTTCCCCACTTTTCCACTCTCTGGTCAAATTAAAAATAAATAAAATTAAATAAGTAAATCTTATTAAAAAGAGAGAGTTGAAAACTGCAGTCATACCACATTCATGCACCAGACCCAAAGTAACCAAGACACCAAGCAGAGGCCGCAGGGGCAGGCTGAGGCAGCTCTGCAGCAGGCCGGCTGTGGCTTACGCCCAGACCTGGGCCTTGGGGACACACCAGGCACATGCGCGCGGTGCCCACAGGGGAAGGGACTGCTGTGCGGCCATCCCCTCTGGCAAGTGAACGTCCACTATGGCAAGCTATCAGAACACAAAGGTATTGACTCTCCGAGGTGGGGCCGGCAGGTGGCGCGGTGGAGGCGATGGGCTCTCACGTGGCCGACTGCGGCCCAGTCCCAGACCTGGTGGTTTGCTCTCTCATTTTTTCTCTCTGGTGAGCACACGTGGCCTATGGCAAATTTTAAAGTAATGATAGTAATTAATCATTTTTAAAAGACTCTAAAATGATCTATAGGTTCAGTGCCACTTCAAACAAAGTCTCAATTATTCAGGGCTTTGGAGTGTGGGAAGAACCGGACACGCAGGGGCCAAAAACATCGCAGACAGCCTCCTCGATGGAGCAGCTGGTCCCAGAGGCCGTGTGCGTGGCTGCGAAGGACCGTGACGGGGCTGTCAGGAACGCACGGGCAGCCAGGACAACCCAGGACACCTGCCACACCAACCACAGCTCATCGGGAGTTGTGACCAGACCGTCTGCAGACGCCCTGCCCCCGGTTCCATCCATTGTCTCCTGCAAGACGGCAGAGTGTCACACCACAGGGCAGAGAAGCGCCCTCTCTGTGAATGCCCGCTCGTAACTCCGGTTCTGTGAATCAATTAGACACGCAGCAGAAAAAGAGGCAAGAACATAAGCAGACAACACCCATCCACACGCAAGTGACCAGGGCAGCGATGGCCACACCACGGTGGTGTCACAGCCAGGGAGACGCACAGGAGCATCTGTCCACGACACCCAGGCTGCCGGCTCACCATGCCCTCTGCTCAGGAGAGAGCGAGCCTGTCTAGTCTCTTTGGTTCTGGAAAATTTCTGTGTATTGGGACCAGCAGGTGGTGTAATGGTTACATTGCTGGACTCCCATGTGGCTGACTGTGGTTCGAGGCCCAGACCCAGCAGCTTAAAACGCTCTGGGCATGTGTGCGTGCATCCCCGAAATCTCTAAATGAGAATGAAGGGGCTGTGGTGTGGCCACACCCCCGGGAGGTTTCTCACTTCCTGTCTCTCTGGCTCTCTGGCAAGTGCACACACCCTTGTAGGAAAAATCTCCCTTAAAACATTTAATAAATTTCTGTTTATTGTTTAAAAAGCCACCCAATTAAAGCAACCTAGTTAAAAATGGGCTGAGGAAATGAGCCAGATCTCGGAGGGTCCAGAAAGGTGAGTGCTCAGGGTCCCAGAGTGAGGCCACAGTGCACTCCCCACAGCCCCCGGACCACATGAACCCCGGGCCTGGGACCTGAATGACCTGAGTCCCATGAGCCCACGGTGTACCACGCTCATCACGGCACACGAGGGACATGGACTCTGAGCTGGAGCGGGGCACACGGCACGGCGGGGTCTCAGAGACCCGAGGCCGGCCTGTCGGAGCCTCACCACCTGCTCGACCAGAGTGCCGAGGCTTGCTCTTGTGAACCAGGGAGTGGTCCTGGCGGACAGCCTTCCGCCCTCCCGCTGGCCCTTCCCGTGGCTCCCGTGCTCCCTGGTGCTGGGGTGCACCGTCCTCCCTGCACCACACGACAACGTTTGACGTCACAGCGGTGCCGTCTGACTGCACGTTTCACTGGGGCGCAGACTAAGTGCCTCTTTTTTATTTTTTGGAGAGGTTTTTGCTATAGGGCGCGTGCGCTCACCGGAGAGACAGAAAGCGAGAAATCACCCCCAGGGGGGATGGCCACGCCGCAATCCCTTCTCCACTCTCCTCTCAGGATCTTGGGCATGCATGCACACGCACCCGGCGTGAGTTTAAGCCACCGGGTCCGGGACTTGAACCACGGTCGACTACGTAGGAGTCCAGTGACATAGCCATTACGCTCA
>NW_006201951.1:1271794-1276553 GCF_000334495.1 Tupaia belangeri chinensis
CCGGCCAGCCTTCCGCCCTCCCGCTGGCCCTTCCCGTGGCTCCCGTGCTCCCTGGTGCTGGGGTGCACCGTCCTCCCTGCACCACACGACAACGTTTGACGTCACAGCGGTGCCGTCTGACTGCACGTTTCACTGGGGCGCAGACTAAGTGCCTCTTTTTTATTTTTTGGAGAGGTTTTTGCTATAGGGCGCGTGCGCTCACCGGAGAGACAGAAAGCGAGAAATCACCCCCAGGGGGGATGGCCACGCCGCAATCCCTTCTCCACTCTCCTCTCAGGGTCTTGGGCATGCATCCACACGCACCCGGCGTGAGTTTAAGCCACCGGGTCCGGGACTTGAACCACGGTCGACTACGTAGGAGTCCAGTGACATAGCCATTACGCTCACTGCTGGTCCCCTAAATGCATCTTAAGGACATCATCAATGCGGGGACACAGGGTCACCCTGACACGCCTTGCAGATGCTACAAGGGCAGCAGCAGTATGTCTGAACACGGCTTTGTGTGCGTGTCGTGTGTTCAGGAGCAGTGGGAGAGAGTGGCCTCCCGGCCCGGCCGGGGTGGGAGAGGAAAGGGCGGGCGCTTCGATACTTTCATCCTCACCCGTCCGACCCTGAGCAGTGCGCACACTCAAGACTTGGAGCAACGGTACTCTTTTTCACATGAGCGAAGGGAAACCTGAGCCGTCTGGAGGGCAGAGGTCGTTTCAAAGTAGAAATCACCGGGCTGGCACCGCCCACCTGCGACAACCCTGGCCTGCCACAGAGCCCACGCACCGCGAGACCCCCCTTGCCCCACACATGGTTTCGGGGGAGGCCTGTCCTCCACGCCCTGGTCCCACAAAACCGATGTCCTCAGTTGGTCCGACAGAAGGCATCAGCCTGACAGTAACACCTCATACTCGCTCGGCTTCTGGCACGGGGACACACGCCCACACATGCACCACTCATGATAGGCCTGCACACTCACGCCCACGGACAGCCCTGAGAAAGTGCTAGGCACGTGACTGGCTCCTCGGTACACGCCACCCTGGGGCTGCCCTGTGCTCTGGACGCCGGGTGGCCTGCTCCAAGACTGTGTCCCCACTCCCCAACTTGCACCATGTCCTAACCTACCTTTGGGCAGACCTCCTGGGCCAGGCCCACCCATTCTGAGTTCTACCCGCGTGCGGGCGCCAGGCCAGGCTAATAGAAGCCTGGCCAGAGCACGGCCTGGGCTGGCTCTCGGCCAAATGTGCTGAGCGCCCTGCTCCCCCACCACCGAGGTTTCGCTGGTCTGCACCAGAGCCCCCCAACGAGGCCATCCAGGCTCTCCCAGGGGCACTGCACCTGCACACCTCATTGGCTCTGGCCAGCCCTTGTGCTCCCTGGTCACGCTGCTGCCCACCACCGCAGTGCTGAACGCCCAGCTAGTGTCACTCTGGGCTCTGCCCCCCCAACAAAGCGTCACAGTTCTGACATGGCAGGGCCGCCCTCTTCTGTTCCAGCTCCCCATCACAGCCTGGTGTGCTCCCCGCTGCCAGCAGGCCACGGCCCTAGGTGGCCCGCCTGTGTGCTGGGCATGGCCCCGGGGGCTCTGCTCATTAGCCCTGCCAGTCCTGGCCCAGGCATCTCCCTCCCTCCGCTCTTCGGTGTGGGGGACAGTAAGCCTCGTATTCTAATCGAAACAAAACTGACAGCCTCGGAAAAAGGACCACGAATAAGCTCTATTTCTCAAAAACCAGAGATTTGAAAGCTTTATCAATTCAACTAAAAACGCTTGCTTAAAACCCCCACCCTTGCAGGATCAGCAGGTGGTGTAATGGTTACGTCGCTGGCCTCCCACACAGCCAACCACGGGTCAAGTCCCAGCCCCGGCGGCTTTAAACTCACACTGGGTGTCTGTGTGTGCATGCGTGCCCAAGTCCCGAGAGCATGGAGGAGGGATTGCAGTGTGGCCAGCCCCCTGGGGGTTGGTTTCTCATTTCTGTCTCTTCCTCTGCCTTCACATCCTGAAGCATCACACCCCTGCGGCCCAGCTGCTGCCTTCGAACATGGACGCAGGCGCAGCTCCACACGCTGAATGAAGATGGCCCGCCCTGGGGCTGTGCTAACAGCCGGCACTACCCGCAGCACGCTGCCCACACCGGGCCAGTGGCCAGGTCCCAGATGGGACTGCCACTGCACACTGCCCTCGTGACTTCCTCCTCACCTCGGCATGGAGCAAGAGGGGAAGCACCTGTGTCAGCAGGTGGAGCCGGCCAGGTCACACCCTGCTGGTGGCCCTGGGGTGGCCCTGCCGTCCTGACACAGTCTGTCAGCATGGTGCGTGCACAGCAGCCAGGCCACTCAGACGGGGCCTCTACTCCTACCAGGGTCACTGCGTGCACAGATGTCCAATACCCGTGGGCAGGTATGACAGCCAAACAGCAGGCCACGCCAGACCACTGGCTTCCAGAGCAGGGGCTCCAGCGCGGGCGGTCACCTCCCAGAGGAGTGCAAAGCCAGAGGCAGCTCTGAGCACAGCATGGCAGCGAGGGTCCCGCTTGGCACTCCATGGGGACGCAGCTGATACTACCAAACTTCTGCCCAGGAGCAGCTCACACCCTGGTTGTGAAGAGCGGCTTACCCCTGAAGCACACCACTCCAGCGTTCTCAGGCTGCACGCCTGGGCGACTCCTCCAAGTGCAGGCCCAGCTGCCCGGGGTCTTTGGGGCACCACCTGCTCGGTTGCTGGCTCGGGCGTGGCTTGCTTGCACCTGGGGATGGTTCCAACAGCTGGACTGGCTCCTGAAGGAGAACTCTGAGGTGCCTGCAGAGAGTGGTGAGGATAGAGGGCTCCCCCCTCCACACAGCGGGGAGGGGACAGGCCCCAGCTCGCGATCCCTGGAGAGGCCGGACAGAACGATGCTCCTGAGCCTCAGGGCCGAGCTCCGCCAGGTGGCGCTCTGACCATCTCTGCAGCCCAGCTGGGTTGGGAGACTCCTGCCAGGGCTCGGCGGGGGGCAGAACCCCAGGGCTGCCCCAAGACAGGGTCCTCTCGGCGCCGCCAGCGGAGGCCCAGACTTTGCTCCTCTGAGACGAGGCGTGGCCTGGAAGGCAGAGGGCAATCCCAGGTCCGCCTCCGTGCCAGCGAGAGCTGACGACCTGACCAGAACGGTGACGGGGGCACAACCGTCCCTGTCAAGACGCCAGCGGAGTGACAAGGACAGAAAGCCAAGAGGCGGCACGCTGCTTAGACGCCACCCCGAGTCCCACGAGCCAGGCCCACTCAGACCAGAGCGGCTGTGAAAGGCTCTCCAAGCCAATCATTTTTAACAAAAAACTTTATTTTTAATAAATACAATGAAAAGTATTTCAATAAATACTTTCTTTCAAATAATAACTACAGTTTCAGGGAATGCAAGTATAACCTGGACGTAGCTTAGAATATTCCACCTTTCAATTTTGCCTGAGAAAAATTTAGTCTGGGCCTAGAGGCCGTCCAGAGACCGCACTGCTTGGGAGTGCTGCCAGGGCCGCAGGACGTACTGCAGTCCATCTTTGGTGTGCACACACCCACACATGCACACCCTCACAGCTACGCACACGCGTGCACAGGTGTGTGCGTATGAGAAGACGCTGTGGCTCGTGGATCTGAAGATAACGGAACTTGCTCAAGCTTCAACGACCTCGAGCGCCAACTCCTCAGGGGCCCGAGTTCCAGCACTGCTGAGGGACCAGGCAGGCTCCGGCCCCTTCTGGGCGTTTAATGACACTGTCTTCACACGGGGGGGTGGGTCCCCAGGGGGCAGGGCAGCCTGCCGTAACACCACTGCGCTTCGGAGCAGCCACGGAACGCGAGCCACCCGGCACGAGGCCAGTGCCACGGCACAGGAACTGCCGCAGGGACGTGGGAAACTCACCGAGCTCACAGCTGGGAGCTACAGACTGGCAGCATGACCCCAGCCACAGCCCGTCTGGAACCGCCTGCCAAGCACACAAGGCCGCTGCAGAACACGGGGCACTTCTCAGCTGCCCGGGAAGCACCAGCCTCGAGCCTGGGCCCTGGGGACTGAGGCCGCGCAGGCAGGTCCCAGGTTTCTGTCCCTAGACCTCCTGTGCACATGGGGTGTGCGCACCGTCACTGGGGCTGGCTGAGGCGTGAGGACCCCGCAGCAGGGGCTCTTCTGTCTTCCCCCTCTCATGGAAGAACCAAAGGGAAAAGGAGTGCGAGTTGCCACCTGCTGACTTAACAGTATGAGACCCGGCCCGCTAAAGACCTTTCTCAGGAAGTCCCACACGTTGACAGAGTTGCAATTTTCCAGAAGTACCTCTAGCTTTTCCCTAAAACCAAGCAAGTTCCACTTAGTTCAACAGGACCGCGTGAAATAAAACCCGTGAACTTCGGTCAAGGGAGGAGCTGGGTGACACTTGAACAGAAAGAATCAGAAGCAGTCAGTGCTATTGCATCCGAGTGCTTCCTGAAGATAATACGGTGGAAGGGCGGCACACTCGCAGTGGGGCGAAACACACGCGCAGCAGCTCTGGGCAGCCAGAGCGCAGCTGATGACACGGCACGTGGCCTGAACACTCTGGACCAGGCTGGCTGCGCCCATGCTCGGCACTGTGTCCCCATCCGTGTACACGGCACGCCCCTCCTGTCTAAGTCCCAGGATCGTTACGCCCACCCTTAACTTCCCTTACTCACCTTCCACGGTTCCTGCAGTTCCAGACAGACTCAAGTAACACACCCAAGAAAACATGTGCAAAACTCGTGCCAGCGGCTCCAGGCTCCCCCTGC
>NW_006201951.1:1276573-1280162 GCF_000334495.1 Tupaia belangeri chinensis
AAAAAACATGTGCAAAACGCGTGCCAGCGGCTCCAGGCCCCCCTGGCAGCCGCTCCGCGCCAGGCATCCTGGCAGCCCTGGTGCACACTGAGCACGCACGCCAGGGCTGGAGCTCGCTGCTCCCCGGGGGGTCTGCTCCGGAGAAGCGCTGACTGCGCAGCTGCTGCGGAAGGCCCAGAGCCACTCTGCTCACGTGGAGTCCTGGGTGAGCCGGGACAGCCGCTCGCTCGCTCTCCGATAGCACAGGACGGAACCATCACCCGGGAGCCAGCCCCGGGCAGCCCGCGATGTCGACCAAGCCGGGAGCCGTGGGTAAGGCGCTCCACCTTCAGGACCCGCGCTCAGAGTGAGAGGCCTTGCCTGCACCCAGACTGTCTTTATTGACGCGAACACACCAGCAGAGCCGTCCCAACCCCGTCCCGATGGCCCCACCTGCAACGTGGCAACCACCTGCTGCCACGCCACGCACCCCCTGTGACGGTCATGAGGACAGCCGCCTCCACACCTGGGACTGCCATCTTAGCAAAGAGACTGCAGGCCGCCACGCTTCCAGGGAGCTGGCTCCGCAGAGACTTTCTGAGCAGCAAGGAACAAGAACGGTTTTCAGTCTCAGTGGACACAAAGCTGGCAGTAGACACAACCAATAAATACCGTACAACTCCGCGAACGAGAACACTTCCCACCAGGGACTCCTCCAAAGACGTCCGGACACCTGGCCGGACGCGTCACAACGCCCAGCCAGGTGGCAGGCCATGTGCAAACGGGCGAGGCGCAGGCTGGACGCCGAGAGCCTCTGTGGCCGGTAGGGACCGCAGGCCGCCTGGACACCTGCTCACCCCCATCCTCGCATGGCCCAACGCAGCCCAAGTGCGCCAGGAGCTGGGGGCAGGTCCCCTGCCGTCTGACTGCACACCCGTACCCGCGGGAGAAAACGGCGGCGAGCACGGGTGTGCCGGGGCCCTCCTGCCACCGCACCCAGTCACTTGCGAGGCTGGCTCTTCTTCGGCGCCGCGGGCCGCTTGGGCTGCCACAGGTGGTTGTGGATGGTGAGCGCGTCCACGCTGACGGACATGGTCTTGGCGGGGATCAGGCTGAACTGCTTGCGGTCCGAGCTGTACTTGTACAGCTTGTCGACCATCTTCTTGGCGATGCTCTTGGGCCCCGTGCCGGCCAGCTTGCAGATCTCCTCCGTGTCGGGGTAGTAGCAGTACAGCGCCCGGAACTGGCAGCCCGCGTCGCGGAACAGGATGATGTAGTGGTTGGCGTCGCACTTCTCCAGCTCCTGCAGAGGGAGGGGAGGTGAGGTGCGCCCCAGATGCCAGCGCTCCATGGCCCCACACTGCGGCAGGGGGCAACTGGGGCCGCTCACGCGGGGAAGGCCACCTGTCAGCCACGGTCTTCCTGTTTGACACCGGACGGCTGTCCCCTGAAGGGAGCTTGGTGTGCCAGTGGGATTGCAAGGGAGAAGACGCAGCTTCTAAGGTTGAGTGGACAGCCCTGGGGCAGGTGCCCCACACCCCCCACCAGAGGCAGCACGCCTCGCACCCACAGGACAGCTCAGTCCCCAGACAGGCGACGGCGAGTGGTGAGATAAGGAGCTCAGCCGTGGCTGGTGGGAGCCGAGAGATTCCATTGTGCTTCAAACCACTGAGCATAGCACCACTGTGGGCCCAGGCGTGCCCCTGCACACCCTGGGGAATGAACACGTGTCCCACGGAACATGCACACGTCCTGGGCGGCACCACTCGTGACGGCCAAGAGCAGAGGCCAGCAATGCCCGCCCAGTGACGCCTGCAACAGCTGCTGAGCTTAGAGCACCAGGGCCATGTCCACAGCCAGGCCAGGGCGCGACCCTCCCAGGTGGGACACTCCGCAGTGACAGTGGTGAGGGTGTGTTGGCTCACAAGCAAGCCCAGAAATGCAGAATGAAGCACCTCAAGGGGTGAGATCCCCCAGCCTGAGTGTGCCCTGGCCGGCCAGCCTGCTGCAGACGGAGACGGCGCAGAGGCACCCGGACGGGCTGCAGGTGCCCAGCACTGAGTGTGGGACACGTCTTCGACATTTAAGGACTTTAAGGAGATCCTCCTCACACTTGAAAATACAAGCATGTCTACTTTAGTGACCGGCCCTGCCCATGGTCCTCGCAGTGTGGGGGGGCTCCCAGCATGCCTACAGGCCTCCAAAGGTCAAAAGGTGTTTCTGAGCGCCACTCGGTCGCCCGCCTCCCCACCCCTCTCTCTGGAGGTGCAAAGAGGTTTCAGAGGCCGCGTGCCCCATGGTACTCGGAGACGTGCAGAGACGTAGGACGCGCCCCTCCGCCCCTCCAGTGACCGCCTCAGCACAAAAGCGGCAGGAAATGTGGAGCCCCACTCCGAGTCCAGCACTGGTCCTGTGGCACTGCCGGCGTGGGCACGCGACTCTGACCCCAGCACGGGCACTCGGGCAGGCAGACACGTGTGTGCACGCAGTGTGACCACACCCCACCGGTGGGCGTGCTCTGGTGAGTGGGTGTACTCTCTGGGATAAAAACAAACACCGGGGAGCCCACGGGAACGTCGGTCTGCTCTGCTGGGACGGTGGCCCATGGGCAGGAGAGGTCAGGACCTGCTGTCAGGTGGCCACGGTGGAACCTGAGGCATGGAGCTGACCGGAGGTGGAGGACTCTGGACGAGGCCCTCGGCGTGCGTCGGGGAAACCGCCCCGTGGAGGGCACGAGGGGCACCATTTCCGCTGACCTGCTGGCTGTGGCCGTGGGGCTGGCCAGGGGTGCAGGGCAGGTAGGGGCCTGGGTGCAGAGTCTCTCCTGGCCGGGGGCCAGGCAGAAAACGGACCTGCAAGCAGAGGCTGAGCCCCCAGCCCCGCCCTGGGCCTGGCCCTCTGCAGAACAGAATCCAGCCATGAGCCAAGGCCCACACTGAGGCCTGTGGTCCCCGTATTGCTTCGACCACAGGCAACCTCGGGGTCACGGGGACAAATGACCAAGATCTGACAAGGCCATGGGCTGCCTCGGCCCCATCGATGAGACAAACTGGACGGTGGGTCTCCTCCTCATCCGAGCCATCTGCCTCCCTAGGGAAGGACACACATTTTGAAGTGGGCCTCGGACTCCATACGCCGCTTTAATTTCTATACCCCAAACACTCAAAAGGACCGGGAGTTGGTTTTAATGGCCAAAGAGCAGAATTTCTGATGGTGACAGAGGCTGCAGTTTTCATCAGTCGGTTCAGAGCCCTTAGGGTCGGCGCCCACAACCTACTCTCCCTGGGAGCCCGGGCAGGGGCTGGGCCAGTGCCCATGCTTGCCAGATGTCCACTCTGGCCACTCACCAGTGTGAACACGTCCTCCCAAACTCACGGTGAGAACTTACCCCGATTCCGGTCCATGGGGGGCACTGGGACAGGACAGGGTCAGGGCCAAGACCGAGTTGGTGCGAGCGCACACAGGGTAGGCGGACTGCTGTCTGTGCACACCCACCACCTGATGGCCTCTTGTGGGTTGTGTCAGAGCCAGCCTGATGCCAGCCCTTCACCTTGGGACTTCGAGGCCACCAGAACCATGGGTCAGATAAGCCACTGTTTTTTACAAGCCA
>NW_006201951.1:1280902-1287180 GCF_000334495.1 Tupaia belangeri chinensis
CCGGCCAGGCAACAGTGGGCTATTGCGTTGTGGATGATCGGCTTGTTGGATTTGCTGCTGGGCTCCTTGAAGAGCTTCGGACCTACGGAGCCAGCAGAGACCAAGTCAGTGTCTGAGGTGTGGCACCCACAGGGACAGTCCTGCCATCCGGGCTGAGCCACAGGCGGGCTGAACTGCCGTTGTCTAGATCTTTGCCTGTAAGGGTAAAAGCCACCTCCTAGTCCAGTGACGCAATGTCCACTTATCAACTGGTTAAACAAAGCAGAGGGACCAGCAAGTGGCACCATGGTTGCCAGCGGGACTCCCATGTAGTCAACTGGGATTCGAGTCCCACGCCCAAGCTTAAAACTCACGCCGGGTGGCTGTGCACATGTACAGAAAATTCCAGAAGGGACTGCAGTGTGCCCCCGGGGGTGGGGGATGGGGCTTCTCACTTTCTGTTTCTGTCAAGTGCTCACGCCCTATAGCAAAAATCCCTTTAAAAAAATTAAAACACACACACACATAGCAGACACTGAGGGGATGGGGCTGGGGCCTCCAGCATGGCGTCAGGGAGCTGGATCCAGAGTCTGAGTCCTGGTCCCCGAGGCCTGGAAAACACATGGATGCCCATGCGTGCTCAGAGTATGACAAGGGGAGAGGGGGAAGGGACTGCAACGTGGCCATGCCCACTGGGGGATCGATCTCTCTATGCAAGCGCATGTACCCTGAGTTAATTACAAACAAAATGCTAAAGAAAGTAATAACTCAGTATCTTTCTAATAATTTCAGCTCCCTCATTGTGAAATGATAACAGGAAATACTCCTGCCAACAAGTCTGAGGTCCAAGGAGCCCAGGGCACGCCCCCGCCACGCCCACCCTGCGGGCGGCCAGGAGCAACACTGCCACTCGGCAGGTGCATGGTGGCCGAGCTAGGCTGGGGGCCAGGCAGCCCACGGCACATGCCACAGAGACCACTTTCCACCACGAAAATGCTGCTAGGAAAACGCCTCACAGACCCGCACCGGAAGCGGACAGTGAACAGCGTCGCCCGCGTGCACTCCAACCCTAAGGACACAGCAGCCACCTGTGTACTCGGCCACCGAGGCCAGCGAAGATGCTGCCGACGCAGTTTCCCAGTCGCGGTCTGTGCTCCTGCTGGGGTTGCGGCTCAGGACAGGCAAGGCCTCCATCGACTCGACTCTGCAGACAAGCAGGCAGAGGGTGAGGAGGGCACCCCACAGCCCGCTCTCCCCACACCCCCACATGCCCACATGGCAGCACAGCTGCTTCCTCAGGGCCCTGGCCCCAGGACCAAGCACAGCCACGCAGGGTCCACACAAGAGCAAAGGGGTATGTGGGTGGGGATGCCCAGCCTGTGCAGGAGTGAGGTGAGGGCACAGCCACCGGCCTGGACACCACAGCCGGGCACTGCAAAGCCCCGTGAACACAGCACCATCAGGCACGGTGCCCTCATGCCTCACTCAGCCCAAGCGCAGAACCTCAGGCGGGTGAGGGGAGCCCAGGAGAGAGGCGGCCACGAGACCCCAGAGGGCACACTCGGGACATGGAGGCCAAGCCCACCAGGTGCGATGGCCTGCACCACGGCCTGGGCTGGGGCCACAAGGACAACGGGACAAGGACACTAGGTGGCGTCCACACTCACGAGCATTCGCTCCCCGAAACCGCACTGCATGTGTACATGCGTGGGGCATGGGCGATGGGAGGAAGGGGGCAGGAAACCGCTGTTGCCAAGTCACGCCCGGCTGGCCCTGAGGAAGGCCCGAGTGCCCCGTGAGGTCCAGGCGATGTGGTGGGCCTCTTACCGCTGGGAAGGCGTGCCCCCTGAGTGGACGCTCTCTGGCTCGGTGGTTGTGGCCGAGGCCAAGGACAGGCTGGAGCCCGACTGGGTCCGACTCAGGTTGTCAGCTGCCAGAGACAAGAAGCGGGTGCGGTGTGCAGGGCTGGCTCAGCACGAGCCTGACTCGGCCGTGCAGACCAGCATGGCTGCACCCCTGCCCTGCCCGGGCCCCGCAGCGCCCACAGTCAGAGAGGGCAGAGCACGAAGGGCCGAGGTGCCAGCAGCTGCCACTTACGGGTGGCCGCCTTGGCTCCTGAGTCACCGCCGCACGACTCCTCCCGGTGCACGGACTTGGGCCGCGGCTTCCTGGGCTTGGGCTTGGGCTTGCCGAGCCCCTGCTCCTCCAGCACCTGCTGCTGCTTCCGGCGCAGGTACTCCTGCTTGATGAACTCACGCCGTGCCTTCTCCTCCTCCTTGCGCACCCGGTCTTCCTCCGCTTTGCGCCTGCAGGGAGGCACGTCCCGGCCCCGTCAGAGGGACAGCGCGTGGGAGGGGCTGCGAGTTGCCGCGCTTGACCCGCGCTTGATCCTGGCTTCTCCTACTGGTCCCTGGACTGCGAGGGTCGGGGTCCAGAGCTGGACACCGTGGGCAAAGGGCGGGCCCAGAGTCGAGTTGTGTTAGTAGCCTCCCTTGGGGATGTGCTTCCCCTGCCGCACGCCAGTGACCTCGGCCCCAGTCGCTGTGCAAACGCAGGGGCTGTTCCCGTGTGCTGAGCCCTGCGTGGCCTCCCGAGGGCAGTGGTACAGAGGGCCGCTGTGGGCACCAGAGACGTGGCAGCGAGGCGGCACCAGAAAGGCGCGTGTGGGGCAGAGGCTCACCGTGCCTCGTCGCGCTTGAGCTCCACCTCCGCCTCCAGTTGCTGCTTGCGCATGCGCGCCTCCTCGGCCTTGCGCTGCTGCTTCAAGAGGAAGGCGGCCCGCTTCTTGGCCAGCTCATCTTCGGCTTTCTGCTCGTCCTACAAGACGGACGCACACAGGTGACGGCCCCCCCCCTCCTGCACAGCCGGCACCCGCATGGCGGCTCTGGCCTTTGAGTGTGGACGCACAGAGATGCTTCGTTCTACTCTCTTCCTCGCTGGACTCTGCCACAGGGCGCACGTGCTGTGTTAGGAGAGGGAGGGGCGACCACCCGGGGTGGCTACGTGACTACTCCCTATCCCCCTTCTCCTCCTGGGATTTCAGAAACTCATGGCCATGAGCCTGTCATGTGCAGAAGGTCACGTGGGATCTACCTGCCACCTGCTGGCCTTCTAGTCTTCCCCAAAACTGATGAATGAGCCTCTCTCCATAGGCTCTGAAATACAGTTGGACAAGTAACCATTAAAAGGCCTTCCTAGGCCCCAGAAGATGGCGCAATGGTTACGTCGCTGGGCTCTCACGTAGTCGACTGAGGTTCAAATCCCAGGCCCAGCAACATAAAACTCACAGTGTGTGTGTATGCGTGTGTGCCCAAGATCCTGAGAGGAGAACGGAGGAGAAGGGACTGCGGCGTGGCGACCCACCGGGGGTGATTTCTCCCTTTCTGTCTCTGTCTCTCTGTTTCCAGCAAACACACACGCCCTATAGCAAAAATCCCTCTTGAAAAAAAAAGGCCTTCCCAGGGCCAGCCCTGTAGCCTGGTGTTTAAGGGGGCCAGAGTGCATGTGGTCAACTGCGCAGTTCTAAGCCCAATCCCAGAAGCTTAAAAAACATATCAGACATGTGTAACCCGAACCCTGACAGGATGGAGAAGGGGGGGCTGCGACATGACCTTGCCCGCTGGGGCGTGCCCCACCCCGTGTTTCTCCAGGACCCAAGCGCACTCCTGTGGCGACTTGAAATGGGAGAGGGCCCGTAGTTGGCCGACTTTTCCAATTCCTCATTCCGAATTAAGTTTGCTTAAAAGCTACATGTTTCCAAAATGCAAGTGAAGACCAAAGCTGACTTACAATTTGCTTACATTTTAAAACTACAAACGCCAAATTCGGCATGCGTCTTTGGAGTAACGGATGGCTCTATATGGCACCGCCCACCTTCAGAACCACCACCAGGAAAGGCAGGGAGGAAGGAAGTTCCCCGCCTCCTGTTCTCTCCTAATAAGTTACGAGAGGGAACAGAGAGAAATGGCGTCCAGTGGGGGCTAGAGGGTACTGCAGAGGTGCACCGCGACCCTGCACGCCCACCCGCCCACGGGGCAGGCTCAGGGCACACGCTGCCCCATGCAGGGCCAAGTAGGGCCAGACCTCATTCGATGCTGCCTCTCTCACCCACGGAAGGCAGAAACTTTAAAAACACGCCTTTAGGGTCTCTCTACCTGCTCAGACTTTCTGTACACAGGGTTGGCAAGCCAAGTGTTGGCTGTGGGCCCAGTCTGGCCAACACCAGATCTTGCAGAGGGGGCTCTGGGAGAAATGGTTAATTTTTAAAAAACATTTATTTATCTATCTGTTCTGAGTTTTTTTTTTTTTTTTTTTTTTGAGAGATTTTTGCTATAGGGCACGTGCGCTCGCCAGACAGACAGAGAGAGACATAGAGACAAAAGCGAGAAATCACCACCCAGGGGGGATGGTCACGCCGCAATCCCTTCTCCATTCTCCTCTTGGGATCTTGGGTACGCACGCACACGCGCCCGGCGTGAGTTTTAAGCCACCGGGTCTGGGTCTCGACCCGCAGTCGATTACGTGGGAGTCCAGCGACATAGCCATTACGTTAACTACTGGTTCCCAATCTGTTCTGAGTTTTAAACCACTGGGACTTAAACCATGGTTCCAGTTCCACATGGGAATCCAGCGTCTTAACCATCACGCCACCTGCTGGCCGACTCTTTTCGAACGGTTGGAAAACATCAAAAACCAGATGGTCTGCGATGCTGGAAAACGGCTCAAGCCTCAGCGCCAGGGTGCACAGAAAGGGCTCCTGGCACACGGCTCGGGCGACGGTCTCGCGGGAAGGGGAAGTGCGGATGCCTGCTCTGCTCTAGGTGGCTCTGGACACCCTCGGTCACGGTGAAGCCGCGCCTGAGTGGCCAGGCCACTGCTGCTTACCTTGAAGAAGAAGCCAACCCCGGGCTTCTGGTCACCGTCGTTGACGAGCTCTGCCGAGCCGTCGGGGGCAGCGGTCTCCCCGTCCTCGTCGGGCGCCCGCAGGCCCGAGAGGTCGACCTCGATGAGGCCGGCCTTGCCCCGCAGTGGCTCCTCCGCAGGCGCCTGCGCACGGCCCAGCCCCGCCTCCTTCCCTCGGGTCTCTGGCGCATCCCTGGAGCCCCTCTGCTCCGCCAGGACGTTCGTGTCCCTGCCGGGGGCTGGTGCGGGGGTCCGCTGGTTGCTCTCATCATGCAGTCTGCAGCTGTCCAGAAGGGTCTTCTCAGGAGGCTCCCCGCCAGGGGCCGCGGGGCTCTCCCAGCCTGGGTCCGAGGGCGTCCGAGGGTGGCCCCCCAGGGGGAGAGGCCGCGAGGGTGGCAGGGTCTCCACACTGGGGGTCGGGGTCTTACTTCGGGAGGAGCCCTGCTGCCTGTCTTTGGGGACCTTCAGCTCAGCCGGCCTTCCTGAGCGGGAATTGCGGCCCTGGCCCAGGCGCGGGGGCTTGCGCTGGCCTGGCCCTGCAGTCGGGGAGAGCGGCTCGACCAAGTGAACGGTCGCCTTCCCTTTCTGGTCCTGGGGGCTGTTCCGAGACGCAGGGGCAGGCGCGCCCGGGGACGCCATGAGCAGCTGCTCCTGCTGCTGCGAGATCTTCAGGATGGCCTGCTGCAGCGTGCTGATGGTCTCGCTGAGCTTCTCGATGGAGAGGTCGCACTCGCGCACGTCGGCCTCGCCCGCGCCGTCCTCCAGCAGCGCTCTGCCCCTCTCCACCTCGAGGGCGGGGTCGCGCGGCTTGTGCAGGTGCAGGACGGCCAGGCTCTCCTTGTCCATGTCCCGAGGCTCGCTCAGGAGGCCCGCTCGCTGCTCATCCTTCACAAGGAGCTCCCCGGTCTTGAGAACCCCCTCCCCAAAGCCCTCTCCGTTGTGCTGTGCGTACTCCTTTGGGAGGTGCTCCGGCCTAAGAGGCTGCGCGGCCCCGTCAGCCCTGCCCTTCTTCACCACATGCAGGAAGGCCGCCTTCCCCAGCTGCAGGCGCTGCCGGGCTGACAGGGCCTCCATCTTCTTCTTCTGCGCCTCGATGGCCCTGCGCTTCTCCTCCAGCTGCATGTGCAGCTGCGCCAGCTCAGAGGCCAGCAGGCTGGCGGGATCTTTGCCGTGCCTGCCGGGGCTCTGCTCCCGCTTCTGCCTCCACGTGGTCAGGGGGGCCGGGCAGCTCTCCGACGCATCTGGCGTGGTCTTCTGGGAGCTGCTGGTGCTGGACCTGGTCTCGCAGCTGTTGAGCCTCAGGAGCTTCCTCTCCGCGAAGCTGGTCATCTTCACGCTCCCGCTGGCCATGGACACGCTGCTCATCTGCGAGGTGGTGCTCAGGCAGGGGCTCCCCC
>NW_006201951.1:1287215-1287577 GCF_000334495.1 Tupaia belangeri chinensis
GCTCATCGGCGAGGTGGTGCTGAGGCAGGGCCTCGAGCGGCCGCTGGCGTCGTCCTTGTCCTCATGCTCCTTGACCTTCATGTCCTCCTGCAGCTTGGCCGACTCCTCCTCCCCGCCGTACCCCGTGATGACCACAGGGTGGTCGTCGCCCAGGAAGCTGTGCACGGCCTCCTCCATCTCCGCGACATCGGAGCCAGAGTCCTGCCGCAGCAGGGTCCAGGGCTCCGAGTCCCGGGAGCTGGGGCTCTCTGTGCAGCTGACACACAGCCTGCCCTCAGGGTCCTCGTCGGCCCTGCTGAGGTGCAGGAAGAAGCCATCGGCAGGCTGTCCCCGAGGTGACGGCTCGAAGCTGCTGACGGCCA
>NW_006201951.1:1287608-1289254 GCF_000334495.1 Tupaia belangeri chinensis
GTGCGTCTCCCGTGGCCAGCGGTCCTGGCTCTGCAGGGCTGATGCCTGAGGGGAGTTCAGGACCAGGGATTGGGGTGAAGGTCCTATTCGGGTCGCGGCTGCCAGGGCCGCTGGGTGCTCTCTTCCGTACCAAAGGTTGGTGGCCCTCACTGGACCTCTTGCAGGAGGCACCTCTGGGCCTCCCTTCCCCACGCTCGTCCTCCTTGGTAGTGACCTGCTTCTCTTTAGCCGGCCTCAGCACCGCGGGCATCAAGGGCTCCAAGAAGAAGCTGTCTGGCCGGCTTCCGAGGGTGTCTGCATGCCTCTGGGGGGAGCGGGCACCTGCCCTCAGGCCTGGGGACCGCGGCGAGAGTCTGGGGGCTTCAGGGTCCCCACGGCAGGGGGCCGCGTCTGTCCTAATGATGGCCACGAGCTCCTCCTCCTCGTCCTCCACACTGACGTTGCTCATGAGGCTCTGCCCACTGGCCACGGCAGCGGGCTGCGGCTGGTTCTGGGGGGTCAGGTGGACGACGCTGGACGCCAAGCTGTCTTTGCTGATGGAGCGGGCCAGGCTGACGCTGTCTCCAGAGCCAGGTTCCACGTCGTAACCCACAGCCTGGTGGAGGGCGAAGGGGGTCGGCTGGGACGCGGGCCTGCAACACAGGGGAGAGAGCGGTAGGCGCTGCCAGGCGGGCGCCCGGAGGAGGCCGGGCACGGGGCCGTGACACACAGGAGCTGAAGGTGCCTCCCGGCTCGGTGCTCTCGAGGCGTCCTGGGCCTACTCACACCCTCAGAAGTCACTGAGGACCCCCACGAGGAGAGCCCGCCGCGTCCGTCAGCATCCGTCTCTGCTTTCCACACTAGAGACGAAGTGGGCAGTCCCTAGCGCTGACTTCAAAAGCACTGGCCGGCCCCTCACGAGAAGAGCGCCTGCGTGCTCCGGAGCCAAGCGTGGTGGGGAGCAGCCAGCGCCCAGGCTCACAGGCCACACAGCTCGCAGCCCGGAAACCCCGCAGGGTGCTCAGGGCCGACGGAGCAAGACTCAGCTAATACCCATGCTGGGGAGGGCACCACCGTGGCCCGGCAGCCCTCAGAGGCCCCTGACCTCACCTTGGGAGCTCCACTTGGGCCACAAACATTCCAAGCACAAACGCCCCTGAAACAGTGCCTCACCTGGTTTTCCTCTCTGGCCACGCTACCGCTGCGCCTCGCGGCTGCCCGTCAACACGTGTTAGGGAGTTGGACCGATGCCGCGGATCTGCAGTCGGGGGAACGAGAGTACATCAGAGCTCCGCTGCCCGTCTCGAGCCGTTTCAAAGTATTCCAGAACAGCCAGCTCTCTAGGAAGGGGCTGGGACTCAGCACACCAGAACCACTCGAGGCAAAGGGCCACAAGAGCATTCACCTTTCCGGTCACTGGGAACGTGGCCCCCACAGGCATGGCACGCAGCGGGGACAGAGTCAGCACCACACAGGCACTGCCTGCCCCAGCGCGCTCAGGAGCCTCGGCCACTGGGCACTGTGCGTGCTTCAGGGGCCTGCATGTTCTCACAACTCCAAGATGCACCACAAGGTGGCGACTCCATCAGGGAGGGGCTACTCTGAGGGCCCACCCACCCACCCCTGAGAGAGGGAGCCAAATGGGAGGCAGAGGGGGGCAGAGGGGG
>NW_006201951.1:1289698-1293039 GCF_000334495.1 Tupaia belangeri chinensis
AGAGGGGCAGAGGAGGGCAGAGGGGGACAGAAGGGGGCAGAGGGGGGCAGAGGAGGGCAGAGGGGGGCAGAGGAGGGCAGTCTCTCACCAGGGGTCTCCTCTCCCTGCATCACTTTCTGCTGCTTCTGCCTCAGGGGCAGCAAAGGATGAGACGGACTGAAGGTAGAAGTTCCTTTCCCACTGAATGGAAAGAGAATTCGAGAGAGAGTCGTTTGTTTATTAAACTTCAAATTTAGGAGTAAATGCAGAAGCCAGCACAGAGCCATCCCAAATCCACAGCAACAGGTGAGAAGTACCAGACTCCGGGGAACTCACGAGCATAGGAAAAAGCGACGTGGCCTGCCCACAGCCTGCTGGCTAAGGGGAGCCGGGGCCAAGTCCTCGTCCCGCCGGCTTGAGCAGCAGACCAGGTGCCAAACCCCTCCCTCTCTCTGGCGAGTGTGCACGCCCTCTGGCAATTTCTTAAAAACTAAAGATGAACCAGAATAGCAAGGACTTCGGACTTGGGGTAAATACTGAAACTGCAGGGCTGGCCCCAGAGCATGGCAGCTGAGTGCTCTTCAGGGGACGCCGGGTCCCCACGGGCAGCTGCAGTGTGAAGTCCAGTCATGTAGGCTTGAAACACACCAGGCGTGTGTGTGCGCGTGTGTGTGCGCCTCAAATCGCAACATGATGGGGAAAGGCGAGGGGGCTGTGGCGTGGCCACACCCCCCTGGGGTTGCCCTCTCTCTCCCTCTCCTCTGAGTGTCTGTGAGCACAAGCACTTTCTGGTAATTAGAAAAACTGCCAACAGAAGACATGCTGGCCCCTGGTTGGTCTGTGAGACAGCCAGTTCTGGGCCCTGACAGGAAACCCCAGTGCGAGTTAAGGCTGTCTTCTGATGAGCTGAAATAAAACGAGAAGAACCGGCCCCCCAGAGAGGATGCCTTCTCCCCACGGTGCACACGCCTGGTTCTGTAAGGACCAGAGAGCTGCTGAGGCTCGGGAGGACCCTGCTGCTCGAGCCCACAGTGCCGAGCACGGAGGAGCAAGGAGGCCTGCGGGCGTCACGCTGGTGGGCATGCGAAAGCTCGCATTTCCAGAGGACAGCACGGCAACACCCGCGGAACGCTCTCAACTAGCTGCAGCTTTTCTACGTCTGGGGTTCCAGCTTAAGGAAAAGAGGGCATGCGGTGTGCACAGGGCCAGAGTGCAGAGGCACCTGTGTGTGCAGCTCAGCACGGCGGGGACACGGCAGTACCACGCAAAGCCACTGCCCGGCACTGGTGCCCTGGAGGCGGCTCTTCCAGGGTTCCCGGGGGGCAAACTGACAAAGGGACAACTGGGAAGGTGTGGCCAGGGTGGAGAAGAATCAGAGGGAGCAGCTTGGCACTGGGGCCTAAAGCAGCCGAGAACTGGGAGTGGGCGGGCACCCGGGCTCAGGTGGCTGCGGAGGGGCTGGAGTTGAAGGAATCCCAGAGCAAGCCAGTGCCTGTCACTCCGACGCCCCCACGCACTCTACCTACTGAAAAGGGGGTACTGGCTGAGACACTGAACAGGAAGCGGGGACGAGACGGAAAGCCCTGACAGCGGCGGGGCAGACTCACGGGTGCTCGGCCTCGTCAGGGTGTAGGCAGTGCCTGTGGCAGCTCTCAGTCGGCAGCGGGGCCGGCGGCTGCGGGTCAGCGGGGCTCGCGGCGGGAGGGCCACCCAGGAAGCTGCGCTTGGTGGCGTTGGAGATAGGCACCGGGGGCCGGCTGTGCTTGTGCTGGGGCGCCGTCCTGGCTGTGGGGAGGGAGGGAGACCTGCGTCACTGAGGCCTCAGCACTCCCGAGGGCACTTCCCCGAGCCCGGAAGCCACGCTGCCCAGAGTGTCGGCTTCGGCTTTCCCACGTGTGTGCAGAGTAACGAGTGCCTCAACACACGCTTCCGGGGGGAGGCGCCCCGGATCCGGGTGAGACCCATGGGAGCGAAGCCTGGTTGATGGTCATGGCCACACACGCTGCTGGCCCCGGCCCTAAGGGCCCCGCTCCCATGCAGCCCCAAGGGAGGGTGGCCCCAGCGGCAGGGCCGTCTCGCTCAGTGGGCCAGCGAGAGCCAGGCAGGGTCCGGGCCTGGCATGTCACTTCGGCCTGACTGGCAGCCGCCACCCTGGAGGCTCAGCCCTCAACGGTGACCATCTCTGTGGATGCTCCTGCCCAGAAGCGACCGCGGAACGCCAAGAGCACCTACCTCTAGGGCCTGACGGGTAAACCACCGGCTGCGCGCCGTGAGCCAGGACAGGGAGCCAGGGCACTGGGAGCATGGCTCCAGGGCATGGCTCCCAGCTGCCTCTGCGGAAGCTCTTGGCAGGGAGGGGGACGGGCGGCCCGGGGCCAGCACGGGGCATGGCAGCCCGGGGCCAGGAGCGAGTACACACGGGGCGCGGCAGCCCGGGGCCAGGAGCAAGTGCACACGGGGCCACGCTGCTCTCTTCTGCACTGGTCCAGGTCCTGGCGGGACCCCCAGGAGGCTGAACTCCGACCTAGGAAAGCTGCGATGCAGGGCCCTGGCGTGTGTGTGTGTGTAGGGGGGGGGGGCAACATGACTACTCCGTACAGTACACAGGCTCCTGGATTCCTGGAGACTCCGGGCCTGCAGGAGAGGGGTCCCTACTGACCCTGCACGGCGAACATGCAGGAGCCGCTCTCCCAGCGACCGTGTCCCAAGATGTGCTGGAATCGGAGAATGAGCACCGTGAACACGGCCGAAAGGACGGCAGCTTGTCACGTGCGGGGGACCCTCAGTACTACCAGTGGTTTCTTAGCAAAACCTGCAGGCCCGAGGGAGGAATGATGGGACATCCCCATACCTGCTTCCCAAGCAGTGCTCGGAAGGGAGCGAGAGCGCACGCCTCACGCTCAACAGAAGGCCACACGGCAGCTCAGACAGGGCAGGGTGCCGGAAGCTGCAGCAGGGCACAGCCCTGCAGTTACACGCATGACAGGAGGAAGAGTGACTATCGTAACACGTGCACCATCTGAACAGGCAAGGCTGACCGAGCAGTGCGTCACAGGACAAGCCGAGGGTAAGGCTCTATGCAGAGCAGGGGTGCTCTGGGGACAAAGGGCCACGAGCACCCAGAGACCACCATGGGGCAGTCACACGTGTGCCCACAAGCCACCGTGGGGCACAGTCACATGTGCGCCCAGGGGCCACCGCAGGGCACAATCACACGAAGACCAGACAGAAAACAGCCTGGCACGATGAGGACAGCAGGAGAGGAGCAGGGACGACAGCTGCAACCCAGCACTACAGCCACGGTGTGGCAGCAAAGGCGCCCTGGCCACCTGCTCCCCTCAGAGGACACGGGCCAGCTCGCC
>NW_006201951.1:1293148-1298451 GCF_000334495.1 Tupaia belangeri chinensis
CCCCTGGCCCCCCGCCCCCCTCGGAGGACACGGGCAAGCTCGCCAGTGGAAGGGCACAGGGCAGCCAAACGACTGAGCCCAGTGCAACCGTCCTGGGAGCAGGACGTCACTTCAGAGAGAAGGACCCCAGGGGCCGAAGTGCAGGGATGGACAAGGTGGCCCGCATGAGCAGGTCCAGACAGTCACTAGAGACAGAGGTTGCTCCCCCGGACCATCGGAGGGGGCTGCGCTCAGGGGAGTAGGGGTGAGTGCCGCACAGGCAGGGGAACACACGCTCAGAGGGGTGCCCGTCGGTCAGCCCTCCCGCCTACCCACCTGCCCTTCAGCCCTCCTTCCCAACATGCCCAGTTTCGGCAGCGGCACCACCCTGGGTTCCCGCAGTCACGACCCCTACCCTCCCCATGGAGCCTGCCGGGACACCCAGTGGATGCACCCAAGAAAGCAGAGGCTGTGCCAACTCAGCCTGTCTGCAGCCGTCCACCCTCATCCCTGCCCACAATGGGGACACGGCGGACCCCTCTGGGCCCTGGAGGAGGTATGGAGTGTGCTGGGAGCCAACTCCGGCCTGGACCCAGGAGAGCGTGCAGGGCCCGAGCGGCCGAGGCCCCAGCAGCGGCACAGTGGGCAAGCGCACCCCGGCCCAGCTCACAGCCCCGCGGTGCTCCAGGCAGCCAGGAGGTGCTGCGAGGGTCTGGGCACTCCTGTGGGACACAGGCCTGAGAACACGGTCCTGGTGGCAGCAGGCCTGGTGGCACTGGCAGAGGCCACCAGTCTCATTGGAAGGAACCATGATGCCGGTCAGCGGGCACCACGTGGCGACTGCAGCCCACTGGCCAGTGTACAAGGGCAAGCAGGGCCGGCATGCCAACCAAGGCGAAGCGGCCCCTGGGGTCGAGCCCGTGGGCCCGGGGAACACCCCAGCCGTGTCAGCTGCCACTATGGCCCATAGCACATGCACCTATGACAGCACACCAATGACCACGTGACAGAAAGGAAGAAGCCACAGTCAGCTCACAGCAGGGTGGCCTCGGCCCATGGACAGACTGTGCCACGCGCCACAGCCGTGCGGGAAAGCAGTGCGCGATGGCTGGAGGCAGGCCCGCTGTCAGCACAGGACAGGCCAGAGCCCAGCAGGGCACCAGGGCCAGCAGGCCATGGCCGAGAGTCCCACGCCAGAGCAGGCACCGGGCTGCACTGGAGGGGACGCCTGTCTGGGCCCTAAGCCTCCACCACCATGGCTGCCCACGACAACAGCATGAAGCGCCACACAGGTCTTGCGACGCCACGAGGCCCTGGCTAAGTGCAGGTGGAATGTGACCTGCAACTCAGCACCAAGGAGGGCACCAGGCAGGGTTCCAAGAGTGGCCAGATGGAGGTGGCCAGCCCACAAGACAGAGCAGGTCGCCGCCTCTCAGGTGACGAGAACCCCGTGGGTTCCTGCATGAGAAGGCAGAGCGGCCCGAGCCGGGCTGCAGGGAGCTGGCTGCAGCACCGGACAGTGCAAGGACGCGAGGGCAGTGATGGCCGGGCACCGCTGGAGGGGGTCATGCCATGCAGGAGGTCCAGGCGAGTCCCCAAGCTGACCAGGTGAGTGCAGACTGCTCTGGACGCGTGGGAAATGTCCCCCCACCCCAGCTCGCTCTCGTGTAAAAAGTAAAAAGCTAAGAACAGACTCGAGCCGAGAACAGAGGTGGCAACAGGGGACCAAGGGCTGGCCTGGTCAGCACGAAGCCGTGAGGGATGCAGCTGCATGGCCATAGAGCTTCTGGTGAGAGGACAAACTGACGTGTGTGGAGGAGAGGACGCCAGGCCACCTGGAGCCGAGGGGACCGCCGACTGGCACACGGCAGGGGAGGCTGCTATCCGCTAACCTCGACACCCTTTCTTTGCCTTGTTGTAAAGTGTAACACACTCACAGAACACATGAAAACACACGAACTGGATGGGTAATTACAAAGCAAGACCCACGTCCCACTATGCCACTGAGCCAGCAGGGAGCCCCAGGCCCAGGGAGCGCCAGCTGGCCCTGGGCGGGAACGCCTCCCCACTAGCGACTTCTCCTGCTGCCCAGGTTCGGATGCCTGCTCCCGACAGCCGCCCAGCTCTCTGCGAGCGACACCCCCACTGCCGTGCCGTGGCTGCAGCCTGTGCCCTCCACGGCGGCAGTGCCCAACCTGAGTCCCGTCTACCCTGCACACGAGCAGGGCTGCTCCCAGCATGCCTCGCCCCCTCTCCAGGCCCAGGGCCAAGCTGCCAGGAGTGTGCCCAGCGTGGCCCACCCCCCAGGGGCCCACTCGTGGGCGGGGGTGAGCGCGGGGCCGCGTGCCTGTGTGCTCACGGGCCAGCGCTCACCGAGCGCCCTCCGCTCCCTGGGCCACCGGCCGCCTGCACAGAGCACTGCACGTCTCGTTCGCTCCCTCCTGGGACTGTCGTTCTCACTGACGTGAGCCGTGTGTCCCAAATACTCGATGTCTGTCATGCACGTGCCAGCATGCTTCTCTCAGAGCCACTGCGGTCTTCTTCTGTGTTTATCACCCTTTAACAGCAGATCTGAACTTCACCATGGCTGAATTACCAGTCTGTCTTTACAGCTGATTTTTCCTGTATTATAAGAAATCGTTTCCTAACCCAAGGTCGTGAAGATGTCCTCCTGTCACCCTGGAGCTACCTGGATTGTTGGGGCGAAAGAGCCCACTTGGCAGGAAGTTCAGAGGGTGCAGCGGCCCTGGTGGCTGGGCAGAGCTGCGCTGAGCAGGAGTTAGCACGGCCCTGCCCCGGCTGCAGCCTGGCTGCATTCTGCTCCGCAGGGGCAGGCGGCCCAGCACTGCCCAGAGGAGGGCCCTTCCTGGGCTGGGGGAGGGCTCTTCAGGTCACTCCGACAGAAGCCGCCCCGTCAGAGCACGGGAGAGCCGAGATCAGGCACAGGCGCTCCGAGAGAAGCTACTCCCAGGCCAGAACCACTGCCGTTGACAGCGGGGACCGGCCCCGGGACCCTGAGCAGGCCTGGCGTCTCGCAAAGTTGTTGCTGGTGACCTGGGGACGCTGGTCACTCACCATCGCGCAGCTCCTGGACGTCCCTGGGCTGAACGAACTCGGGCTTCACGTTCTCGAACCACCAGAAGAGCTCAGCAATGAACACCATGACGTTGGGCTAGGGATGGACGCGGTGGTGAGCGGCAGCCCGGCCCTGGCGCCCGTCCGAAGCGCCCCGAACGCGGCCTCACCTTCAGCACCGGGGGCGCGCACAGCATGTCCTCCAGGGCGAGGTGGAAGCACTTGTTGAGGTACTCGCTGGAGAACTCCCTCAGCAGGCGCACGTTGTACAGGCGGTCAGCCGTCGACATGGCCTCCTTCAGGCAGATGTCTGACGGGCAGGAGGGAGACAGCCATCACGCACGGGCCCTCCCCCACGCGCGCACGTGTGCACGTCTCGGGACTCGAACCGTTTCTATGGAGGGCTGAAGTGAGTGAAGGAAGCTGAGGAGGGTGGGGAGACCGGCAGGGCCTGGACTCCGCAATGTCCCCGGGCAGCTCCTCCTGCAGAGGCTGGACCCAGTGCCCTTGCCGCTCTCCGGGCAGGGCCAGGGCGGGGCAGGGGCCAGCTCACTCCCAGGCTGACCCCCTCCCTCCTCTGCACCACCTTCCCATCGGCTCACTCACCGTCCAGTCTGGACGGAGCTGGCGCTTCGGTCCCTCTCTGTCTTGGTGTCTGTGGACTGGGGGGCCCCCCTCCTCTCCTCGGTCTGCTTCCCCTCCCCTTGCCCCGCCAGGCCCAGCTGGCCCGTCTTCCAGCAGGAGCCCTGGGTGGGGCACACCATCCCGATGGCGCTCTGAGCTGCCCGCAAGCTGCGCCGGGGGTGGGCAAGGCGCTCGCTCCCTCCAGACGCTGCGCGGCAGCATCAGAAGCCTGCCCTGGTGGAGCAGCTCGAGCAGGGCCCACATGTCAGACCGTGCTGGCGACAAGCCTGGCAGCCCTGCGCCTGGGGAGTGTGCAGACCCGGCTCTGCTGCAGTCCCAACTTCCCTTCCCCACGTGTCCCTACCTTTGGGAAAGGCATCCACCCCATGATGGCTGGGCAAGGCCATAACTGCGTTGGCCTCTCCCACAGTCTGGCCCGGTGCTCTGTCACTCACGTGGGCTACCAAAGCCACAAGGGCCCTCCCTGCATCCCTGCACTGCGTGGGACCTGCTGGCACTCTGCCCTTAGGCATGGTGAGCTTTGTCTTGCCAATGGCAACACTGCTGTCCCAGGACACCACCAGGGACCAGGCCGAACGGCAGGGCCAATCGCAACTCAAGGCAGAGCAGAACTGGCCCTCGGGCTGCAGGCCCGGGAGCATCTGGACGTGGCTGAGGGGAAGGAGAGGCCATCGAGAGCGAGGGGCAGGCCGCACGCCCAAAGCCACTGCCCATCCCCCAGAGCTGTCACCCTGTGTCCTTCCCCACGCCCTGATGCCACCTGCCACGGTGCCCGCAGGCTCTGTGGGGCCGAGCACCGTGCTCTGACCTCGCACTTCATGGCAGGGTCCTCCTGCCGTGGGCACCAGCAGCCCGGGCTCGTGGCATGCCCTGCAGGGCAATCACCAGCCAGGGCCACGGCCCGCGCTCCCAGGCCAATGTCTGCGCAGACCGTGCCGGTGCATTCCAGCTGGGCTCTGTCTCCTACATGAAGGTCCCCACCCGTGAGCCCAGGGTGACGTCGCTGCCTCTGCTGGGGGCCCCTGCCCGGGCAGGCCCTCTCCACTGCACACAGCCCAAGGCCAGAGGAAGACGGAAACAAGGCGCAACAGCCCCACCCACCCACGTGGCCACTCGGGTGTCAAAGGTAGGACCCTCTTGATGCCCGGCAGCGCAGTCTCTCATGTGCAGCTGGACCCAGGTGGTGGTCAGCACCCCTGTCCCCAGAGCAGCACCAGGCCAGCCATGGCTCCACCAGCACCTGGGCACGCTCGCCGGCCCGCAGCTGCCTGCTTCAGGAAGAGGGTGCGGTGGCCAGGCACTGAGCCGGCGCGCTCCGCCCTGCGGACAACACGCCATGCTGTTGGGGTAAGCACTGAGCGCGTGGCCGCTGCTCACGAGCGGCAGGTGGACAGCTGGGATCCCGTGTCAGCTCTCAGCCAGGCTAGGCTCCAGGCTCTTCACAACTGGGAAGCGCTTACAAAACGCTATTAAGGGAACCAGCAGTTAGCGTAATGGCTATGTTGCTGGACTCCCACGTAGTCGACCGCGGTTCGTGTCCCGGACCCGGTGGCTTAAAACTCACGCCGGGCGCGTGTGCGTGTGTGCCCAAGATCCCGAGAGGA
>NW_006201951.1:1298836-1311481 GCF_000334495.1 Tupaia belangeri chinensis
TGTCGCCCGCTCTCGCGAGGGCACGCCCCCCACAGTGAAAAATCCCTCAAAAAAAAAAAAAAAAACGCTATTAATACTTGTTCCGAGGCGCGGGTGACGTCACCGACGCTCTGAAGTGGTCCCTTCCTCTGTGAAAGGCGGCCCGGCCTGGCCCATCACCCACCTTCTCCGACACCGAGGGCCCGGCCCGCGGCCCGCACTCACCGTCCAGCTTCACCTGCTCGGGGCAGTAGTAGTGGATGACTGCCAGGAGCGCGGCCCCGTCACTGCCGTCCCGCATCAGGTCCTCCAGCACCGGGAAGCGGAGCGGCTGCCTCGGGCACAGGTGCTCTCGGCGATAGCGGGCCTGCAGGGAACAGGGCGACGTCTGTGTGCGCCTCTCTGCACCCGTGCCCACTGCGCACAGGCGCGCTCACCTCAGGGTGGCACTTGCCTGCCGGCCGCATGGAAGTCACAACCACCCAGAAAAGCCCAGGACGCTGGGGCGACATGCCTCGCCTGGAACATGTATGTCAGGACCCAGGGGGTTGGGCTGGCCACGCTGGGACAGCGAGCAGCTGGCAGTGTAAGTCCACGCCAACATGGAGGTGCAGCGGCCACGGCGGCACACGGGAAAGGGGGCAGGGTTGGGATGCGTGCCCTGCGGGGCCAACACACGAGACGGTGAGAAACAAGTTAAACCGTGACAGCCGGTGCCGAGCAGACCTGAGTCGCTGTGACTCTTCTAGGTACTGTCAGTGTTAACCTCAGCAGCGAGAAAAACGCAGACCGTGCTGGCGTGGACTGAGAACCGCAGGACTTCTCGTGACGCAGCAACCAGTCCCTCCAGTCACTGCGGAGCACGGGAACTGGGCGCACCAGGCGCTCCACAGAGCGTGGTCCCGGGAGCCGGCGCGGCTCTGCAGGTGGGGAGCCGAGCACAGGCGTCCTGAGCCCGCAGATGGCATCTGCTCCCGCAGCCGGGTGGGCGTATAAGCGCAGACCAGGGTGGCCAGAGGCGGGAAGCAGAGTCCCTGCCCTGGCCCACGGGACCCGTGTGCCCTCCGCACTCGCCCGCAGCACAGCTTGGGAACACGGCACTCCCCACCCACGATCCCCCGGAGGACGATGCACACGACAAGCTGGGGGACTGCGGTCTGGCGAGGGAGCTCCGGGTCTCTGAGGCCCGGGCGAGTGCTGCTCTCTAGGACGCCGCCTCGCACACCCCAGACCCGAGCTGTTCACGGTCAGCCAACACCTGGACGGAGTGTCTCCGCGGCCGCACAGTGAGCCTCGCTTGGGCTGGTAAGGTCTGCTCCAACACAGTTTAACTTGTTTCTCCAGGCCCACAGCACACACGACACATGGCCCACCTCACGACAAGCACACGTGCAAAGCCCACGGGCTCCAGCATGCAGTGCCCACCCATGCGCCAGGCCAGGTTCCACACAGATGCAGACACATGGGTGCGTGACCACAGCCATGCAGGAGAGCGGGTGGTTTCTCAAATCCAGACGGATGGGGTGGGTGTGAAGTCAGGGGCCCTCTGAACTGTGGAGACCAGGGCTGGTGCTACGGCCTTGGGGAGGCGCTTTCTGAAACCGCCGGGAGGCCGGTGAGACCTCTCACCTGCCACTCGACCAGGCCTGCCCAGACCTGTACACCGAACACCGCAGCAGGAGGCTGTCGACTGCCCCATAGAAGAGCCTGAGGGACAGCCCCTGGCCAGTCCTCTGCCCTGACCCTTACTGGGTGGGACAGGGACTCTAGTGCCCTAAGTCTGCGAGTGCTCCCCACTTAGCTCTTCGGCCCCCAGGGCGGGGAAGACACAGCTACGCTGGTGCCCTGTGGTGTGGCAGCCAAGCGCTGCAGGGGAAGCCCCGCACGGCCAGCCAGGGCTCGACTCCCAGCCCCGGCAGCTAGAAAACCACCGGGCGTGCCCAGACCCTGACAGATGGAGAAAGGAGGAAGAGGGACTGTGGTGGGACCAGGCCTCATTAGAGGCCGATCTCCCCTCTTCCCGCCCCACCTCCTGCGAACGCACATGCCCTGTGGCACTCGAAGACGTGAATATCCACGAGGATGCTCTCTTCTTTCCTGGTCAGGAAAGAAGATCCCTCAGGATGAGGTAGGTACATTACTGCTCACAGGGCCACCGACCAGCTCTGTCCACGCCACTTCCTTTACGACAGGACTCAAGGGACCACGTGGCCCGGGTA
This sequence comes from Tupaia belangeri chinensis, assembly GCF_000334495.1. Taxonomy (NCBI): domain Eukaryota; kingdom Metazoa; phylum Chordata; class Mammalia; order Scandentia; family Tupaiidae; genus Tupaia; species Tupaia belangeri. Next base: position 1,301,035 of record NW_006201951.1, read on the forward strand.
AGACCGACGGCACCGCAGTCACAGGAGGGCACAAAGTCTCGGCCCGCGGCTGGGTTCCCAAGGATGTGCTCCAGGCGTTTCCAGGGACCAGGTCCCACGGGCAGTGAGAGCAGTGGACCACCTCGCTGCCTGTTGGGCGTCCCCCCACTCTGCCTTTAGATGGCCTCACAGTGCCACGAGGAGCGGCGTCACAGGTGTGCACCACGCCTGGCTTAGCTCCTGCAGCGCTGTGGGTCAGCCCTTGCCTGGGGACAGGGACCAGGACAGCGGAGTGGCTGCAACCCCCAGAAGGCCAGAGGAGGACACCCGCAAGACAGCCCTTCTCTGCACCCCCCAGCAGCTCACCCTGGAGGGCTGCACAGCCAGGTGCGCTGGCCCCAGCCACTACGGCTCCGTGGGCAGCAGCGCCACTGGAAGACGGGAGAGGGGGGAGGGCCTGGGACACGTGGCTGTGCAGGTCCTCAGAGGAGGAGCTGAGGGACTGGGCTGCACGGGGGTGTCCCCAACTGCCCGCCCGCAGGGCCCATGGGCCCGCTCTGAAATGGCAGGTCCCGGACAGACAGGCACACAGACAGCAGCAGTGATGGCGACAGGATGGCAGTGGCAGGGTGGTGGCCGGGCACACTTACGGGCACTAACTTCCAGTACCACTTGGAGGGGGACTGCTCAGGAGGCGAGAGAAGGAAGGCGGAGGAGTCAGCAGGTTGGCGCCCGCCCGGTCCCCACCCTGCACAGCAAGTTGGCCTCTGTAGTGGGCCGAGCTGCCGGGATGCCGCACCAGCCCACCCCGCTGGGGGACCACATCGCCACCCCACAGTAGCGAGGGTGCTCGGCACGGCGGGCAGGGGCAATGCTCAGCCTGCGCCCACGTGTTTAGATGCCAACGGGGCGGGGGGGGGCACAGTGCTGCTTCGGAGCCAGCCAAGGAGGCACAGGTGGGCGGCCAGCTAACGGAAGCATGGCCAGAGAGGAGGGGGCAGGGACCCAGGGAGGAAGGCACACAGAGGGCCGGGGCAGGGCGAGCGCGCCACAGCCGGGCGGTGTCACATGTGCTTGGCCAAGAGACTCATGTTAGGGGAAGAAACGGACGAGGGACCAGCACAGGTGACACGCCACCTCAGCACCCCGTCAGGCAGGCATCAGCCGCCCAGCCAGGTCCGGGTACGTGGCCTCGTGGGTGAAGCCAGGGCCCTCAGGTGCCATCAGCAGCAGGCCCCCTCCTCTCCACTAACTGGCAGAAGCCCAGCTCCCCTCACTCCTGCACTCACTCCCCCAACAGGCCCTCACCCTCCCACTCCCCAGAAGACAGCCTAGCTAGGGAAGGACAGGGACAGGCTGCCGCGGTCACTTTGCAGTCACTTCTCGGGCGACACCTAGGGTCAGCTGGCCAGGAGGTCGGTCCCAAGAGCTGCTGCTCCTGCGGCGATGACAATGCAGAAGGCAGGGAACTGGCCGGCCCGGCGCCCCAGCGACAGAGGCCCTTACCCTTACCTTCTGGTGAGCCGGGGCTTCCAGCGGCTGCTGCTTCAGCTTCACCTCCTTCTCGGTTATCTCCCTCAATTTAAGATTTACCTGAAGCAGGACAAGAGGCATTGAAAGGGCCATCGCTTTCCCTCTCTGGGGTCTGTATCTCCACCACATCACCCAGAGACCTTCACCCACATTCACACCGACTCCCGAAGTGGTGTCACCTGGGTCACTTAGGAGGAAAGAAACTCATGGATGCGTGACATGTGACACAATGGGTGAAGTTGCTCAGGCCTCTGGGTGCCGCCTCGCCCTCACCCACCACACTCCCCACCACCCTGGGCGAGGGCCACATCCACAGCGCACTCCCGACCACGGGGGAGGGCCACATCCACAGCAAAAAAAACGAGGGCCGCGTCCACAGAGCACTCCCCACCACGGGCGAGGGCCGCGTCCACAGCGCACTCTCCACTGCCCTGGGCGAGGGCCGCGTCCACAGGAGGGGGAAGTAAGGGAAGACAAGAAGGCTGGTGGAAGGTTGGTGCTGATTTTTAAATTTTTTATTTTATTTTATCTTTTGAGATTTTTGCTATAGGGCACGTGCGCGAGACAGAAAAAGACAAAGAAACAGAAAACAAGAAATCACCCCCAGGGGGATGGCCACGTTGCAATCCCTTCTCCATTCTCCTCTTAGGCACGCATGCACACGTACCCAGCGTGAGTTTTAAACCCCTGAACCATGGTCAACTACGTGGGAGTCCAGCAACATAACCATTACGCTATCTGCTGGTCCAAGTGCCAAATCAAAATAAATTTTTTTGGAAGTTTTTTTTTTTTTTTTTTTGCTATAGGGTGCATGTGCTTGCCAGGAAGACAGAGACAGAAAGCAAGAAATCAAACCCCGAGGGGATGGCCATGCCGCAATCCCTTCTCCATTCAGCTCTCAGGATCTTAGACACACACACGCACATACATCCGGTGTGAGTTCAAGCCACTGGGTCCAAGACTAAAACCGTGGTCGACTACATGAGAGTCCTGCGACACAGCCATTATGTCAACTGCTGGTCCTGCCAAATTTTTAAAAACGAAGTTGGGGTAAGCTGGGGCTGGGGCCAGCCTTGCCCTTGAAGCAACCCCCACCCCCCGGCAGAACCAACTGGAACCACATCTCCCACTGCAGGGGAAGCTGCCACCCTTGCCTCCCTGTCTAGACACAGCACCTGAGAAAGGCAAGCCAGGCTGAGGCTGGTTCGGGCAGCCCGAGCTGACCCTGCGGCCACAGGGCCCTGCCAACCTGCCAGAAGCAGCTTCGGTCTGACCGGGGGCGACGAGGGCCTGGCAGCTCAGTGTGGTCTGGGCACCCGGGTCCTGACACGAACCCAACGCCATCCGTGAACATGCCCAGGTGCTCTGCCCACCCCCAGGTGGCCAGACGCCCGCGGCAGCCCAACCAGACCTGGTGCCCGGGGCCCCACCATGCAGCACCCATGGTAAGAAAGGAAACGTCCTCCCCCGGGCCCTGGGGGTGAGCAGGGGGGCACGTGGAGCCTTACGCGGGCCCCGGGCTGTGCTCCCGGTGCCCAGGCTGCAGAGCATGGAGCCAGCCCGCAGAAAGGCTGCCCAACACTCAGGAGGGTGACGGCGGCACACCGCAGTGGCCAAGCTTGAATTCCGGGCAGAAGGGAACGCCGGGAACCTTCGCCACCCAAAGCTGGCCAGCTCCCCGCTGTGCTGCTCCTGTACCCACCGCCAGACCTGGTCACATCCAAGGCCTCATTCGACAGGTTCTCCCCGAACTGCAGGGGCACAGATCCGGAGGAACGCAAGCATAGCCCTGGGATTCACCGGTTCTACTCAGACAGGTCCTACCAGGTCGGGTCCTCCTGCCTCAGCCTCCTGGGCAGTTGGGGCCCCAGGCACGTGGCCATGCCCGGGCACTCGGGGTGGGCTGGGAACCAAGCACATGGCTGCTAAGCAGCACCCGCCAGTGTGACCACAGGACCACATGGATTCAGGGACAGCACAAAACAGGGCTCAGGTACCCCAGACACCGCTCTCCTCTCACAGTGACGGCCAAGGGCCCAGGAGGCAGAAAGTGGGGCGGTCCCAGGGGGTACAAAAGTCAAACCACCCGGTTTAAACCTCCTCTTACAGAACCCCAACCCAGCGACGGAGCCACATTCTTTTCTGGATCACACAAATGCTCGGCCATGGAGACACCCTGGACGGAGGTCCCCTGGACGGAGGCCCCCTGGTAGGCCAGCAGAGACGTCCCAGGAAATGCACGTTCTCTGATGAGACCTGGAAGTGAGAAACAAAGCACAGGACCAGCAGTTGGTGTAATGGCTACGTGGCTGGACTCCCATGTAATTGACCGCAGTTCCAGTCCCAGACCCGGTGGCTTAAACTCACGCCGGGTGCGTGTGCGTGCATGCCCAAGATCCCGAGAGGAAAATAGAGAAGGGATTGTGGCGTGACCATCCCCCCGGGGGGTGATTTCTCACTTTCTGTCCCTCTGTCTCTCTCTGTCTGTCTGGTGAACGCACGCGCCCTATAACAAAGACCTCTCCAAAAATAAAAAAGAAACAAACAAACAGCACAGTCTAAGGGAGCCCGACACCTTACCCACCACACCGCCTGCACCCGGTCGGTATTCACCCCAAACAGCACAGTCTAAGGGAGCCCGACACCTTACCCACCCCGCCCTTACCCCCCACGCCGCCTGCCCCCGGCCGGTATTCACCCCAAACAGCACAGTCTGTGGGAGCCCGACACCTTACCCACCACGCCACCTGTCTCCCCGGCCTGTATTCTCCCCAAACAGCACAGTCTGTGGGAGGCCGACACCTTACCCACCACGCCGCCTGCCCCCGGCCGGTATTCACCCCAAACAGCACAGTCTAAGGGAGCCCGACCCCTTACCCACCACGCCACCTGCCTCCCCGGGCCGGTATTCACCCCAAATAGCACAGTCTAAGGGAGCCCGACACCTTACCCACCATGCCGCCTGCCCCCGGCCGGTATTCACCCCAAATAGCACAGTCTGTGGGAGCCCGACTGGCCCACCTGTCAGGAGCACGGACTCCAAAGCCATCAGGCCATGGCCGGTCGGACCCCACCTGCGGCACCACTGTGCCAGCGCACCTCTGGGCCTGGCACCGAGACCACAGAGTGGAGGGACCGCCATCACGGCTCCTGGCACCCGCCCTGGGACGGAGGCTGGCTCGACGTGCAGAAGCCGAGTGCTGTACCCCCTTGACAAGCAGGCTAGAGGGGGGCCATGCAACCCCCGTGGACGAGGCACCCTGAGCAGGGCGGGCCTGCGGCGTGGGGTGAAGGTGCTGACCCGTACGGCCCGCTGTGCGGTTCAAGGCCAGACTCCGCGGCCTGTGTGTGCCCAGAGCCCTGAGAGAGCAGAGGAGAGCGGCTGTGGTGCACCAAACCCCGGGGTGCTTCCTCACTCTCTGGCCAGCACACGGCCCTACAGCAAAAGGTTACAGAAGAAAAGTATCCCCTCTTCAGGGCACCAGGGCGTCTCGGAGAAGGATGCAGGTCCCTGTGGCTCCTAAGCAGCGCTGAGTGCCCCCTGGGAGTACAGAAGACACCTGCCTGCCCGGAGCCTCCGACCAGGGCAGTGAGGAGGGAGGCCCTAGCTTAGAAAAGAGTGAGAAAGAAGCACACCTGTCTTCACTGACAGTTGGCATGCTCTTGAACGGAGAAAAAAATCTTTAAAGAATTATTTACTTATTTGTTATTATTTTTTAATCTGACCAAAGAAACAAAGAGAGAAAGGGAAAGTGAGAAAGCAAGCCGCCAGGTCTGGGACTCAAACCGCCGTCAGTCATGTGTGAGTCTAGAGCCTTAACTGCCATCTACAGGCCCCAACAAAGAAAATCTTAAGAAATATTTTTTGAATGCCACTAACACTAATAAATCATCCCAGCAAGGTCAGGGACAGGTGGCCCTACACAGCACACCTGCAAGAGCTGGTGAGCGGTGTCTACACAGCAGAGACACAGCCTTCCACGGACTGGGAGGCCCCACAACGTGAACGCAGCCGTCTCTCCAACTGACCCACCCCAACGCACTCCCAGTGGAGACCTGGGGACTACGTCTGTAGAAACCGACAAGCTGACTGGAAAACTCCTGCAGACGTGCACAGGGCCTGGAACAGCTAAAACAAGGCTTTTTTACTAAAAAGGACAGTGGGAGGGCCCTCGCTGCCCACGCTCAGCGGCACTGTACACCGGCCAAGACCTCCCGGAGTGGCACCGACCTACACAGGTCGGTGGGACAGGATCGAGTCTGGAAACGGGTTACCACAGAGGGCGCCTCGGATTTCCACCACAGCTGCAATGGAAGTCAATGAGCAATTGAACCTCCCCCACAGACGGCTCGGCGTCACCCTCCGCAGGGAGACGAGCGGGCCTGGGCTGTCCCTGGAGGCATTCACGAAAGCCAGTTCCAGCCAAACGTCTAGAAGACAGAAAACGCCCTCCACGTGGGAGCAGATGGCTCAGGCAGGGCACAGAGGGCAGCCGACACCGAGAAAACGGGGCGGGGCAGACCCGGAGAAGCACTGGCGGCACCTGTGTCCGCACGTGTGTGAGACACGGTGCTCGGTCCCCAACACGTGCACAGGTTACCTCCTGCAGTGTGACTGGACGCGCAGCCACGTTAAAAACTAGCCGGAATATCTGAACGAGGAACTGACAGGACACAGACACCTTTACCCAAGGGAAAGGCAGACTAAAACCGCACAGCCAGCCGCGGGCAGCTGGGTCCCCGCCTCGTTGGCAAGGACTGAGGGGGAATGTCACGTTGCAGAAGATTCTGGCACTTTCTGCTCAACACTCAAATATGCCAGTAACTGACTTCATCCCGCAGCAGCCCTGAGCACTGTTCACAGAACTGCAAATGCGCCTGGTCCCACAGGCGGGCACAGCTTCATCAAGGACAGGCAGCGACGGGAAACACCGGTCTCCGCCAACGGGGATGACAGGCGAGCCGCACGGGGACAGGGATGGGACGGCGCAGAACCAGCCACTGGCACAGGCCACTGTCACGGGCCCGTCTCAGAAACCCTGCTTGGTGGGAGAAGCCAGCCCGTAAAAAAAAAGGGGAGCGGACGCGTGGTCCCATGGGCCAAGGGAAGGGCCGGCTGCACACGAGCAGTGATGGAAAGGCTGCCAGGGCAGGGGAAGGCCATGCGGTCCGGCGCGAGAGCCCGGGACACCCAGGCGTGCCGGCCACGCTTCAGCAGATAAAAGCGACTCGCTGGGCATCAACAGAGGTGGCCCTGGCCAGGCTGGAGGACAGCGGGGGTCCGAAGTGACACCCAGGCACACACAGAACAGCGCCTTCTCTGTGCAGTCCTGGAAGGACGACGGCTGGGTGGCCGAGGTCCCTGGCTGTGATCACAGGGTGGGTACAATGGCAGCGCCGGCCCTTCCTGGGACTCAGGAGCCTGGGGACAAGGCCAAGGCCAGGCCAGGAAGCAGGCGGGCCAGAGCGGCACGGTGGGGAGGTGAGCACAGGACACAGGCCATCTGGGCCACAGCAGAGTCGAGTGACACGGCTAAGGAAGAACTTGAGGGGCCAGCAGGTGACATGGTGGTTAGAGTGCTGGACCCCCACATGGCCAACAGCAAGTGCAGCTCCCAACCAAGTGGCTTGAAACCCACAGCAGGCACAGGGGCATGTGTGCCCCAAATCCCAAGGATAGAGGAGGGGAGACTGCAGTGTGGCCATCTCTCTGGGGGAGTGGTTCTCTCACTTTCCCACTGAGTCCCAGGAAAGGCTGGCGCTGCCGTTGTACCCACCCTGCGATCACAGGGTGGGAGAGTGAGAGAACCGCTCCCCTCTGGCGAGCGTGCACGCCCTACAGCAAAAATCTCTCCAAAAAAAAGAGAGACAGACAGACACTCGGGACAGCTGCAGCCAAGTCTGACTGAGGCCCCGCCTCTGGGGAGCTGTCACGGCAAGGTGTCGAGCCAGGACGGCATGACCCACGTGGTATGACAAGGGCCGATGTGTGCACAGCAGGAGCCCAGGAATACACACCTGTGCCCAGGCCTTCCATGGGGCTCAGACCCAGCTGACACTGCACGATGCTGGAGGAGCCCGTCTGGCAAGCCTGAGCCCACAGCGCCAACATGCAGGGCTGCTCAGAGGCCCTGGGAGTAACCGCGGGGCCTGGCGGGGGCCTGGCCTAGCTCAGAGCCAGTGTGAGTGGAGGACACACGCTGTCAAGGGCACAGTGGCCCTGGAAGGGTACAGCGGCCCGTCTGCCTTGACGGGGACTCGAGGACTCGGACTGGAGTCCTCCCTTGCCCTGTCTCCATTTGCTGCACGCAGAGTGTGTGGAGATCAGCCAGCCCGCACAGCCTGCGGCTCAGGGCCCCGCCAGAGCCCTGCGGTGTAGCCCGCCAGCCTGCCAACAGCTCCTACTTTGACCCCCCTCGGGATGTCCCGCACGAGGGAAGCAAAGACGCTATACACAGATGGAGATGACAAGGGTCAGCAGGGCGTGAACACCACACGCACACAGAAGTACGGAGCCGGGGACAGGTCGTACAGGCCGAGGCAGGCGCGACCTCCAGAGAGCAGAGTGAGCGTAAGGGAAGGTGAGCTGAGAGGAGGGGTGCGGTGGGCAGGAGAGGGCCAGCTGCCGTGGGGACAGTGTTCGGTAGGCAGGCCGGCCGGCCCAAGTGGGGCTCCAGAGGCCATGTGGGGATAGGAACGGACAGGGGGCTCCTCGCGAGCAGGAGTGGCTGCTTCCACGCGCAGCCATCATCAGGCTGGGTGGGCAAAGGCCCTACCCTGGGGTTCGCACCAGACATGCCCAGGCAGCTGCAGGCCGACGTGGAAAAGAGAAAGATGTCGAGACAAAGGTCCCTCGAGCTGAGGAGCTGCGATGCTGGTGGGGGTACCGCCCTGTTAGATTCAGTGACTTAAACGACAAGGACAGCTCTGCACAAGTTATTTCCTGGGCAAATGACAATGTCATGAGAGCCTTCAAAAGGAGAGAAGAGGAATGTGTGCTGCGAGGGAGGTATTCACACAGGGCCTGACATCTCATGGCTGTCCCCAAGCTGTCACTGCGACCGTGGGAGAAGGCTGAGCACAAGCAGTGTCGGGGAGACAGGTGCCCAGACAGGGCGGGAGCCAGGAGAACGGAGCGAGTGCTCCGAACGGGGGGACAGAGCCACAACGAGCTGCAAGCAAGCGATGCCTGGCGCGGGAGCGGGAGCAGGGGCGGGGCCGCGTCCATGGCGGCCCCCACTGGACCTCCGAGGAGGCAGTTCACACGTGGCCAATGGGTGCGGAGCCTCCTCCAGCAGGGGAGCAGCATCCCTGGGAAACACGGCGAGAGACACGTGCCCAACGAGCACTCCATTCCTGGGACTTCAACTGGATCTGTGAACGAAGTCACGTGAAAACAGCCCTGCTCCTTCCTAAACCCACTCCATGGGAGGAGCGGGCAAAAGACCCACGAGACACGCCGTGAGAGGGGGGGCAGGTGGCCTTACGGAGATGCTCTGACAGCCACCCTGGGCCACGGGTCTGGGCTCAAACCCTGAGACCTCCCTGAGAACCTGGGCATGTGACTCAGGGTCGGCCAAGGACAGGGCAATGCAGCAAGCAGACCCCACTGGGGTACTGTCTGTCTGTCTGTCTCTGTGTGTCCTTCTCAGCCATGGAAGAAATTAATACAACTTAAAAAAGAAAAAACTCAGCTTTATGGTCAGACTTAGCAAAAAGGTTAAGCAAAAGTCTTTAAAAATGAACATTTTTACCCCAGCCATCCCCTAGCAGGCGTGTGGTCCAGGGGATGGGGCGGTGACCGCCCACGGGACCAGGACGTAGACCATGGAGAAGACGCGGCCTCTGAGCACGGGCGAGGACTGTGCACGCGACGGAAGGCATGAGCTCCGAGGGTCTGAGTCAAGATGCCCACGAGGGAGAACCCCGGAGGGCGCTCTGACAGTGCTGGCCACACGGTGGCGCCGACCGGTGGCGGGGCGGTCAAGGTGTCAGATCCCACACTGTGGCCGACTGCAGAGTTCGAGTCCTGGACCTGGCAGCTTTGAAAAACAGGCTGGGAGCATGTGCGTGCCCAGAACCCTGAGAGGATGGGAAAGGGGCCGCGGCATGGCCATCCCCAGGGGCGACTCCTCACGTTCTCCACCCCAGCGCCTCTCTGGTGAGCAGCGAAAACCAGACGTGGAGGCAAGGCTTGAGTAGTTGGTGTCTTGTTTCTGCTCACCTGTGATGCCTTGGTTCTCTGCCACGCCTACACTCTCCCAACAAGGGAGACCAACCAGCCTGTCGGAGGCTAACGTCTTCCCCTGGGGCCCAGGAGGCTCCTGCTGACTCTGGAATGTCACCAGGGTCTCCACGTGTTGCCCAGGTCCCCGCATGTCACCCAGGGTCCCCCGTGTGTCGCCCAGGGTCCCCAGTGTGAGCAGGCACTGGTCCCCATGTGTCGCCCAGAGTTTCCCGTGTATTGCCCAGGTCCCCACATGTCACCCAGGGTCTCCCATGTGTCAACCAGGGTCCCTGTGTGAGCAGGCAGCGGTCCCCGTGTGTTGCCCAAGCCCCCGTGTGTCGCCCAGGGTCCCCATGTGTCGACCAGGGTCCCCGTGTGAGCAGGCAGTGGTCCCCGTGTGTCGCCCAGGGTCCCCATGTCGGCCAGGTCCCCGTGTCGCCCATGGTTCCCGTGTCGCCCAGGTCCCATGTGAGCAGGCAGTGGTCCTGAGGCCCGTGTTTACTGGTTGCTGCAGCCACACCCACCAGCAGTGTCACATGAGAGCCGGGGCGGAAGGCATCCTGGCGGGCAGCAAGGAGAGGGCAGTGGGCCAGAACCAGGTCCACACTCATGCCCACAGGCTCCACGTGGTACTGAAAAGCCCGCGGCTCGCTGCCAGTACCTCAGCTCGGATGCAAGTGAGGGGCTGCCCCCCGGCCACCGCGCGCA
>NW_006201951.1:1312378-1314187 GCF_000334495.1 Tupaia belangeri chinensis
CCCGGGGGACCAGAAACCCCGGGGCCCCCCTGCCAGTACCTCAGCTCGGATGCAAGTGAGGGTCTGCCCACCGGCCACTGCGAGCACCCGCCTTCGGGTGGGAGGACCGGTTAATGAGCTGGGCAGCCACTTTAGCAGAAGTCCCTGCACGAGCCTTTGCCCACATCCACAGAGACCCACGGTCACTGTGACGGGGCCGGGCTGCCGGGGCCCCCAGCAGGTGGGCCGGGCCGGGCCTGGCTCTGCCCATGCCAACTGCATGGCCATAGCTACAGTGCCTCGCTCCAGGCTCCTTGAGACACGCCAGCACCATGGCCTGGCACGGACTGCACGACTGCCTCCTCCTTGCACGGACCCTTTCTGGCAAATGAAGCTGCACTGCCGAGAGGGTCAGGGAGAGGGGTTCTACTGACAGGGCCGCGCTCCTGGAGACCCTTCACGCACAGGCTAAAACCGCTCTGTCGACCGCCAACACCGAGGGCCACAACTAGGTTTAGGACAAGTGTCTCTGCCGAGAGCCCGGGGAGCTGAGACCACCCCCACTGCACGGAGGAGTCCGAGCGCCATGCGGCCAGCCTCCCTGAGCCACGAACCCAGACAGTGCCACTGAAGGGGCAAGCCTGGCACCCGTCTGCAGGGACCCTTGTGGACACAGAAGCCACGCAGGCCCACGAAGGGCAGGCTGGGCCTCGGCACGACGGCAGACAGGCGGTGCTCACCTTGTTGATCCAGAACACCATGGCGTCCTCAAGGTCATAGGGCAGCTCTTTGGAGGCGCTGAAGGTTGAGAAGCGCTTGACACTGGCCACCACCTTCTCAATGCTGATCATCTCCACAGTGTAGGCCATCATCAGGGCGTCCACCATGGCCATGTGGGCACTCTGCGGGGAGGACGCGGTCATCAGCCCGGCCACCTCTCTGGGCCCCAACGCAGGGGCTGCGCCTCCTACCTACTCCTTGTTCTGCTCGTCCCCCCGGGGGTGGGACACTACCACCTGGACTCTGCACCCCCTCCTCCTACTTTCAGCCTGGTGACTCGGCCAGGAGCCCTGGAATGACAGGGAGCCAGAAAACTGACTCCTGGCTCCTGGACTGTGTCCCCAAGAGCCCACGAGACTCCCCATGCACAACTGCAGCAGGGACAGGCTGGAGCTCTACGGTCTGAATGACACCGTCCTCGGCGCCACTCCTTCACAGAACCTGAGCGACACTCTGCTCTCTGCACCCACAGCCCGATGGGGACCGGAGGGAGCGCCAGGCCGTGTGGGCCCAGAGCGGCCTGGAAAGGCTGGACAGGGCCGCTCAGGGATAAGCAAGTGCCTTCTCTTTACTTTGGCACAAAAATTCTTACATACATGAAAAAAGGAATAAAGCAAACTCGGCAAGTCTGCAGGGAGTCTGCTGGAGGGCAGCAGGCTGGGGTGGCAGGACCGCCCGGGAAGCCAGGCTGGACACACGCCAAGGCTGACTCGGCGCCTGGCTGACCCGTGCACACTGCATGCATACCAGCAGGCTGGCTGGACAGGCTGTAGTGGGGGGCTCAGCGAAAGACTGCTCGTCTTTGCACCAGCAGATGGCGTAATGGTTACGTCACTGGACTCCCATATAGTCCACCACGGTTCGAGTCCTGGGCCCGGTGGCTTAAAACACACCAGGCACACATGCATGCCTGCCCAAAATCCTGAGAGGAAAGTGGAGGAGATGGGACTGCAGCATGGCCAACCACCCGAGCGTTGATTTCTCGCTGTCTGTCTCTCCGGCGAGCACACGTGCCCATAGCAAAAGCTCTCTCTAAAAACAATAAAGGAG
>NW_006201951.1:1314307-1318157 GCF_000334495.1 Tupaia belangeri chinensis
GGAGAGGCACGGTGAAGGACACGCCTACCCAAGGACGCCCCTGCGCAGACACGGGCCTGTGCCAGCCACTCACCATCCTGACGGGCGTGCAGCTGAGGTCGGTGTCCGTCACAGGGGTGTCGTCGCTCTCCATCACATAGATCCCCTTCCGGGCCAGGGCCTGGATGACAGACTGGTGTCCCTGGAGGGCGGCCGCCTGGTCCCCTTTCAGGATGAGGCTGCAGACACGGCAGTACAACTCACTAGACAGCAGCAGCCGGAGGACCGGGGGCTTGATGTGCTCCTGCTCATACTGGTCCACGTAGAACGGGTCCCTGAGGTCCTCGGGGATATTGTCTAGGAGGGAGAGAGGCAGGTGAGCAGGCCCCGCACGCCCGGGTCTGCCCGCACCGCAGAACGCTCACACACCGGTGCCCTCGGCCAGTACGACAGGCAGCTGACGGGGCCCAAGGGAGACCACAATGTATTTGGGCTCAGACCAGCAGCACCAGAAAACCCAGGGGAGAGGGTCTGTGCGCCCCATCCTCAGCCCCGGGCGCCGTGGGATGCATGCCCACAGGGCCCGTGGGGCTGGTGCTGAGCTGCAACACACTCCGACATCTTGGGACACTCACCCACACGGGAAGGTGCGCGGCCTCCTCTTTGGCCCGCCGTGGCCAGCAGTGGGCCAACTGTGTTCGGCCTCCTAGCCTCAGCCCTGCCCTCCTTCCCCTACTGTCACATACTGGAGGCACTTGGGGGCCTCGTTCAGTCCCATGGCTTCAGAGACCCCAACAAAGCCTCAGGGCACCTGAGGCCACATCAGCTGGTGGCAGAAGCCACCCTCCCCCCTCCCTGGGGCAACTGCGATGGGTCTTCTCTGAGGGCAGACAGGGCACTCAGGAGACAAAGGCCACCGGGTCTCCCAAGATGAAGGCTCGCACTGAGTGGGGACAGGGCACAGGTCCCAGTCAACGCTGGCCGTAGCGAGGACGGAGCAAGCCCCGAGGGACACAGCACAGAAACAGAGAGGCATCTCCGAGAACAGCAGGGCCCCAGGGAAGCCAGAGAGAACTAGCCAGAGAGAGCCGTCAGGTCCAGGACTTGAACGGTGGTCAGCCACATGGGCATTCAGTGCCCTTGACCACCACGCCGCCTACCGGCCCCCCAAGTGTCTCTTCTACAAGCCACCCAGCAGAGACGACTCCGGCGAGCAGCCACTTCAAACCCCACCAGTACGAAGTCAGCCAGCGGGGTGTGGTGGTTGGGACAGCTGGGTCCCACGTGGCCGACATGTGGTTCAAACCCAGACTGAGGGCCTGAAAACACTCCGGGCAGGCCTGCTGTGCCTGATATCCTGAGGGGAGTCTATAGGAGCAACAGAGGCCAACCCCCCGGGGGTGCCATCTCACTTTCTCTCTCTCCAGGGAGTGCACACCCCCGAGAGCAAAAACTTCAAAAGAAAGTCGATACAAAGCGACTCCCATAACCACGCTTCTGAAACCATCAGAAGACCGTGTCTGCCCTCGCCAGAGTTAGAGGAAGCGCCCCCGAAGTGCTGAACACGCCACGCCCTTTCTCGCGCTTCACCGGCGGGGACTCTGGGGTACACGTGCAACTAACTGGCCAGTTCTTCAAGACACTGGGGCTGGGACTCAAGCCGCATGACTGGCCGTGTGGGGACCAGCTCTTAGCTCCCGCGGCCGCCTTCTAACCCTACCGCACTCACTCGGTCCACACACTGCAGACTGGGGGTGTGCCGCACACACTTCAGACGCAGGACGGTGCGTGTCAGGGAAAACGACACCTTTACTACAGGCAGAAGCGGGGGCCCGCAGAGCGTGCAGAAAGGAAGCGGGACGCGTGCACAGGCTTCAGGACAGCTGAGGACACGGAGGGCCCGGGAGGAGAGGACAGGGGCCCGAGAGCCCGCAGGCTGGCAGGGGCTGGGGAGGAGGTCAGCTCGCAGGGCCGGCTTCTCCGTTTGGACTCTGGGCTCAGGGCAGGTGACAGACAGACCTGCCGGCCCTTCTGCTCCTCCCTTCCCTCCCTCCTGGTTTCAGAGGGGCCAGGTCATTCCTGGGGACAACAGGAACAGCAGGGGCCGCCACTGCAGAGTCACCCTCAGTCACAAGCAGAGGAACTGAAGCAGAGAACTCAACCAGCCGGTGGCCAGAGGGAGCATGCCCCAGCCCGGGGCTGCCACAGCTGGAGTGAGCACGTCACAGACTCAAGGTCCTGGTGGCAATGCTCTCTCTGGTCCCCCTTCCCTCGCTCTCCGAAAAAGCAAGTCAGTGACATTAAAAAGGTGCACTAGGAAGGGCGCGGACCCCAGGCCCTCCCCAGGTGAGCACCAGCACACACCAGTTCCCCAGCTGCAGGGGCAGTGAGGAGGTCAGCATGCCGGGGCCTGTGAGCAGCACAGGCCTCCTCCGCAGGTGCCCGGGAGGGCAGCGCAACGTCGCTCACACCCACGAGGACCCACCAGGATGGTGCACAGTCCCCAGGGAGCCCAACCTTGGAGGCCACTGACACCCCAAGGCACCGGCCCTCGCCAGCAGGGCCCATCCAGTCCGCTGGGGTCTCACACACCCCACTGCAGTTCCGGTGCCTCGCGGGCCCTAGGGGACAGGAGTGCAGCTGCCACAGCCAGCCGAGACGTGGCGGGGAGGCCTTGCCAGCAGAGGACCAGGAATTGGGGGTAACCCTGACTCTCCCTCCTCCTCCAGCCAACCCGGCTGACCCTGGCCACACTGACTATGCAGTGACGGCATGGCCAGCCAAAACTGGTGAAACCGCATCTTCCCAGCCAGAGGGTGAGGGAGGGGTTCCTTGGAGCTGCAAAGTGGGGGACCCACAGCAAGGAGGGCCGGGAGGGGATCCCTGGTGAGAAGCATGAACCTGCACAACACGGCCCCCCGCCCCGTACACAAAGGTCCTGAGAACTGAGCCAGGCCAGAGGGACTGCCCGCAAACGGCAGGTAGACAGGGCTGGCCCAGCTGATGGGTCTGCGGGATGTTCTTGTCACGTGACCCAAAAACACTCCACGTGCAAAGGCCCAAAGAACATGACAATCTCCCGAGAAGTGCCCAACACGGGCAGGGAGGGCTAGGCACAGCAGGCATGGGGCAGAGGACAGCCACAGGCTCACATGGTGTGTAGGGAGCCGGGTACCACACGGACAACTGGGAAGTTCGAGTCCTTGACCTGCAAGCTTTAAAGATACACCAGGCATGTCGGCATATGCGCCTCAGGTCCCGAGAGAATGGAGAGCGGCTGGATGGCGGCCAGCCCGCCAGGTGCCTCCTCACCTCCTCTCGCTCTGTCTGTCTGTCTCTCTCCCCTTCCCTCCCTCCCTCCCTGGTGGGCACACATGCCCTATAGTACACGGGAGGAAAAACAAAGTTCTAACAGAGAAACAAAAACTACAGAAAACCAAAGTCCCAGAGCTAAAAAACATACTATCGACACAAAAGTCACCGCGTGGATTCGCCCCGGAAAGGAAATGAGGAAAGAGGCAGTGAGCTCACAGACAGATCGACAGAGACCAGCGGGGAGAGGGCGAGTGGGGCCGCTCTCCTGCACTCTCCTGCACGGCCAGCTGGGGCCGCATCCTGGCCAGCAGCGTGCAGCGTGCTTTCTCTTCCCCTCGCTCTGATGAGTGCGCACGCCCTACAGCAACTTTTCCCAAGTAACGATGATAAATGAGACTTCAAAAGAGGAGCGCAGAAACGGGTGGAGTAAAGGCGGGGGACAGGGAAGGGAAGCCGGCCGTGTAAGCAGGCCACCCCCGAGCGTGGGACGCAGCGCACAGGCTCGGGGAGCCGGCCGAGGAAGCCACACCACGAGCTCTTTGTGGTCAAGCTGCAG
>NW_006201951.1:1318847-1328530 GCF_000334495.1 Tupaia belangeri chinensis
GGGACGCGGGCGCAAGGGCGGGGGGAGCCGGCCGAGAAAGCCACACCACGAGCTCTTTGTGGTCAAGCTGCAGAACCCAAGATGAAGAAGGAGACCCCAGGATCCCACAGTCGGAGGTGTCGGCCACAGACTTCAAAGGAAGGAGAAAAGACAGCCACGAAGTTCATCAGAAAATGAAAGCTATGAAGAAGAGTCACGAACCTTACAGACTGGAAACATAGCAGAGAAGGAGCTGGACAGCACAGGGAAGGGACAGGGCAGCGGGCAGGTCACAGGGCTACGAAGTGCAGGGCTGGAGGGGGGGCGGCGACGTGGAGCAGGGGTGGCAGGCACCGTGAGGGCCACAGAGTCACGGAGGCCCCGGAGGAGCGGTGGGCAGAAACTGCTCTTGGAAGGAAGGCGAGTGTGGCCTTCCCGCCCTGTGACCGCGGAAGCCAGCTGGGAGAGGCATGGCGGTGACGGCAGGTTGGACAGACACACACCGAGTGCATCGCAGACTGACAAACTCCCAAGAGAAGGCCGTGGAGCGAGCCCAGGGGACGCTGGTCAGGATGAGATGGCACAGACTGGTCCCCAGCCGTGGTCACGACGCACGACCACAAAGCCAGGAAAAGCTCACTGGGGCTGCCATGGCATAGCCAGGGTGCTGCTCTCCACACCAGCCCTGCCTCAGAGCACCGGCGGGCTGAGGCACAGAGAGACCCCACGAGAGTGCCTATCCCTCGTGCGCTCTCCAGAAGATTCCCTCTACGAGTGAGCTCAGGACCAGCAGACGGCCTAAGGGTGAAGTTGCTAGACTCCCACATAGTCAACTGTAGTTCAAGTCCTAGACCCAGCAGCTTAAAACTCACATCAGGCCAGGACCAGCAGTTGGCGTAATGGCTATGTCGCTGGACTCCCATGTAGTCGACCGCTATTCGAGTCCCAGACCCAGTGGCTTAAACTCATGCTAGGTGCGTGTGCATGCGTGCCCAAGATCCCGAGAGGAGAATGGGGAAGAAGGGATCGCAGTGTGGCCATCTCCTGGGGGGGGGGTGATTTCTTGCTTTTTGTCTCTCTGTTGTGCCCTATAGCAAAAATAATAATAGTAATAATAATAATAATAAATAAATAAATAAAGATGAAAACAAACAACTCACACAGGGCGCGTGTGTGTGCGACCCCGAAATTTTGACAGGAGAATGGACGAGAGAGTGAGTCACCGCCCCGGCGGTGACGTCTCACTTTCTGTCTCTCTGGCAAGCGCATCCATCCTATAGCAAAAATCTCTCTCAAAAAAAGAACACATGCAAGAGACAAGCCACAGGGGCCTCTGCAGGGTGGGAGGAGGCACGTGCCCGGTGTGTTTTCAAGCTGCTGAGGCCAGGATTCAAACTGCCCAGCTGGCCATGTGGGCTCTGGCCACTGAACCAGTAGGACACGGACTGACCCGGGGACCTACCCCTCTAATCGTTCAGTGCTGCTGTCTGTGTACCTCAGGAAGTCACGCTGAGCCCTAGCTCCCAATATGCTGGGACCAAGGTGAGGACTGCGGGTGGCTCTGCCCTCATGGATGGGATTAGAGCCTTCGCAAAGAGGTTTAAAGGAGGGTCAGAAGGTGGCATGGTGGTTATAGTGGCCAGATCCCACAAGGTTGACCGTGTGGCTAGCCAGGGAGAGGGAGAGGGAGAGTGAGAAATCACCACCTGGGGGGGATAGCCATGCCACAGTCCCTTCTCTTCCTGGAATTATGGGCATGTACGCACATGCGCCAGGTGTGAGTTTCAAGCCACCAGGTCTGGGACTCGAACCACGGTAGGCCATGTGGGAGTCCAGTGCCGTGGCTGTTGTGCTACCTGCTGGCTCTCTGCAGCGTTTCTTACAGTGCACATTAATAGACCGTTTTTTATCCCCTCGCTATAGGGAGCATGAGCTTGCTGGAAAACGAGAAAGAGAAACCACCCCCAGGGGAGAGTCATGCAATCCCTTCCCTTCCTTTCTCCTCTTGGGATTCTGGACACACATACACGTGCCCAGCATGTTTTTCAAGCAGCCTGGGCTGGGACTTGAACTGAGTTGGCCATGTGGGTTCCAGCCACCTTAACCTCTATGCCACCTGCTGGCCCATATTAATATGCAGTGATCTCAAAATAAAAGTTTAGGTTTCCCAAACGTTTATGCACGTGTCTATGTGCTGTGATCTATCGACCTGCTTACCTGTCGTGATCCAGCTATCTATCTGCTGTGATTTTCAAGCCACCGGGGTCCCGGACCGTTCACCACCACCCCACCTGCTGGCCCAAAGTTTAGTTTTTTAATTGGCAAAAAATTGTTTAAATACTTATTAGGAAAAGATATTGAATGGCCAATATGAATCAGCGAGACGCACGTGGAGGCCCGCCTACACGGCCCGGCCTGCAGCACCGCGCAAGGCCTGGGAAGGCTTGAGCGCAGCAGCAATCCTGATGGGCGGTGGGGCAGAGGGGAGCTCGCCACAACATAAGGACCGGGCCCCCCAGGCACTGCTGGAGCCGACCAACAGTCCCAGGCCGGCTACAAAGGACAGAAGACAGCACCTGCCTGCACCAAGGACGCTCCGAGCTGCTTACTCCTAACAGCCACACTGGAGCCAGTCCAGGCCATCAGCGGGTGATGCAGGCATAACCGGGAGAGCCCCAGCAGACACTAGCCGGAGCAAGACGACCCCCACGCACGGCTCGACCTCACGACCACCACCTGCCCGACGGGAGCCAGGTGTGGGGTCACAGCTGTGAAGAGAGGGGTCTACCCCGCAGGGATGGAAAGCAGGTCAGTGCGGCCTGGGAAGGGTTCATGGGAGCCACAGGAGGGGATGCCACACTCTCCAGCCCCTGGTGGCCACGGCCATGGCGGTGCTCGCTGAGTGAGTCCCACTGGCCGTCTTCAGTTTGCGCTTCTCCTTCCCCTAAGATCTCTGCTCTCAGGCACAAGTGCTTGCTGGGGGCACAAAAAGAAACAGAGAGGGGAAGTGAGAACCCCCGAGGAACGGCCACGCTGCAGGCTCTCCTCCACTCTCCTCTATGTTCCTTGGGCACGCATACACACGTGCCTGCGTGAATTTCAAGCCACGAGGTCTGGAACTCAAACTGCGGTCGACCACGTGGGAGTGCAGCGCCGCAAGCACTGTGCCACCCGCTGGCTTTACACATCCTACTCGGTGATGGGCATCGGCCTGGCAGAGAAGCCTCTGAAAGGCCATTTCCGCATCTCTTCATTCCTCAGAACCTTCAACCCCGGGTGTCAACCAGGCACGGGGACCGCGCTCCTCGGCCCTCTCCGAGCGCATGTCACCTCCCAGCGCTGCAGCCACCGCAATTCCTTCCTCTCCGGCCCACCAGCCCCTCCCTTGGAGCCAAGCACCCCTGCACCTACATCCCCCTGCGGGTCCTGGCCGCCCTGTCAGTCCCTGCCTCTACCGCGCATACCACCTACACCCGCACCACCCCCGGTGGAACCGCCAGGCTCGCTGAGGGACCGTTCTCCCTCCATCTGTCTGCACGCTCCTCTCAGGAACGCCCCAGGCTCCTGGGCCCTGAGGTCTCTGCAGACCGGCCGTGCCCAGGGCTAGCCCGAGTGCACGCCAGGCCACAGCAGAACCCCGGCTGAGTGGACGTGAGTAATTCTGACGGGCTGAGCTGAAGGGATCGGGGGTTTAAGTGGCAAGTGGAAGACAGGGGGGCCAGGTGGGTTGGGGAGGGGGGTCAGAAGGGACACACCTCCAAGGTCATCTTCCAGGTCATCAGTGCTCTCCCTCCAGGGCACCACCGCAGTCCTGGCTGACCTGAGCCCGCCCTCGGCCACCTTCTCTGCCACTGTGGACGACCAGTCTCCTGCCTTCTGCTCGACCTCCCCTTATTCCTACACGGACCACCCGCACACCGCGCCCCTGGCAGTCCGGCCTCCAGCCCCGTGCTCTGCACAAATGCCAGCCAGTCTCCTCAGCCCTCCCAGGTACACGCGCTCAGAGCAGCCCGGACGCAGGCATGGGGCACAAACCCGGGCCCCAGCTCTCCCACTAATCACCTGCTATTTCAGTCCACAAATCCTGGCCTCCAGGGGGTTAATCCACTCAACAGCCTGACCGCTGCGTACCCTGCCCCCTTCCAGGGAATGCCCCACCTCACCGGCCCCACGCGCCACCCACGCCCACGACGGCTGCCCTCCGCAGCCAGGCACTCCGGTGTCCACGCGTGGGTGGCTCTGAGCCCTCCGGGTCACTTTCAGCCCCCGCCTCCTCGGCTCTCGTCACCGGTACTCTGTAAGAACCTAAGTGAGAGGGAGACGGCGTCATGAGCCCCGGCGTGCATCTCCTACGGTGCAAAGCGAAGTCCTGCAGTGGTGGCCATGCGGCTGCTCTGCCTGACGGCAGTGGCTCCATCCTGGCCACTGACGGATTAGGTGTAAACCAGTGGCATGAAAGCAAGCACTGGCAGGGCCCACGGACGGCGGAGCGGTTACGTCCTGGACTCGCACGGCAGACCGCAGTTCTGAGTCCCAGACCCGGTGGCTTGAAACTCACCAGGAACAAGTGTGTGCGTGTCCATGATCCCGGGAGGAGAAAGGAGAAGGGATTGTGGCGTGGCCATCCCCCCCCCCGGGGGGGTGATTTCTTACTTCCCAGCTCACTGTCTCTGTTTCCCTCTGTCCAGCAAGTGCACACACCCTAAGGCAAAAAAAAAACCTTAAAAAAGAAGTGCACCGGCACAATGTTGATATGACCACACACACACACACACACAAAACGAACACAACTGCTAGCAGGAGAGACAGGAGTGCCCAGAAACAGCGAGGGCCCTCAGAGAGCGCCTGGGCAACCCCGGAGGTCCTCAGAGCTGAAGGCTTAGAGCCGTGTGAACATGGGCGGGTTTATGTCCTTCGGTTAGTATGTACCTGGTGGCAGCAGCCTGGGCATGTGAACACACACAGATTCTCTTAGAAACGTGAGCACGTCCCTGTGTAGCACCAGAATCACAAAACGTGTTCTCCACCTACCTGTGGCAAAGATCCAACACTGATCAATTCAGAAAGCATCGCGCACTCTACACTGCAGACGCAGCATCAAACCGGGCCATCTCAGGGACACACGTGTCCCTAGACAACAGGTGCCTCTCAGAGCACCTGTGCAGAGGGATGGTCATGCTGTCAAGACCAGCCCACAACCGCAGGCTCCTAGGACCACAGCACAGGTGCTCAGGAAGCATCTGAAGTTGCTGAGACCTCCCACCTCAGAGGGGCCCAGACCCCCTGCCAGGAACAAGAGACCTTAAGCTCTAATCTAAACAAAGCCATCCCTGACAAAGCCCCTGCTCTCTGATGGGGCTGCTACCTCCTGCCGACCCAGGGAGGAGGGGCACCACACCAGCCTCCCTCCAGTGCGGGTGCAACCCATCCCTGCCTCCCTGCCATGTGCTTGAGGGCTCCGCTGTGGGCACCCATCGAGCAGGATGGAGACCCAGGCTCAAAGGTCACGATGTCCTCGCACTGAGCTCCTACCCCACAGCACAGCTCCCCGTCGGTCCTCCAACGGCTCTGCGAGAGGGCGAGGAGGGATGTGGCGGTCCTCCCAGCAGCGAGACTGGCGCCAGGGCCTCTCCATTGTGAGGGGGCCGGAAGAGGCAAGCCTGAGCTCCCAGCCCGAGCCCCAACATCCAGGGCAGCTCAGCTCCACAGGCAAAGGAGGGCAAGGCCCCTGAGCTGCACAGCAGCACCCCACAGAGAGTGCCTCCTGTTCCCCCAGAGAAAGCACAGGCAGCTGCTTCACGCCGCGCTGAGGCCCTGGCTGGGGCACCCCATGTCCCCAAGGGCACACACTGACACCCGGGGGACTAGAGCGGAAACCCGAGACTCACAGCCCAGCTCCACCACTCCCAATCAGTGGGGCTGCGGCCCCTCCACAGTGCTGCAGGTGCAAGGCACGGCTGCGCCACACTGGAGCCATGGAAGGCCTGAGGTTCGGGTCCCAGCGGGTGTGCTCATGGGCACTCCTGCAGCCTGGCCGGCTGGAGGCTGTGGGAGGACTGCAGGTGACAGGGCGCACGGGGGAGTCCGTGGTGCAAGTGCGTCTTACTCTCAAGAAACGAACTTCAGGGGCTGGGCAGTGGCGCATCTCACAACGGTCTGTGAGGCCACTCCAATGGGAAGGTTCTGGGTTCACGTCCAGACCTCCCTGTGTGCAGCGGATACACGTGACCCAGGCTGGTGGTAGCTGGGGGTGGTTCGTGGTGTCCGGACCTTGTAGGGCACTCTCTCTCGCTCCTGGGAAAAATAAACTTTCGGGGCCAGCAGGTGGCATGCTGGTTAAAGGCACTGGACTCCCACAGGGCCAACCACAGTTCAAGTCCCATACTTGGTAGTTTGCTTTCTCATTTTCTCTATGGAAAGCTCGTGTGACCTACAGCAAATTAAAATAATAATAATAATGATAATAATCCTAAAGACAAGTAAATATATAAATAAACTTTTTAAAAAATTGAACAGAAGCCAGCAGGTGGCGCAGAGGTTAAGGCAGCTGCATCCCAGGTGGCTCACTAAGCAGTACTAGTCCTAGACCCGGTGGCTTGAAAGTCATGCCAGACACATGTGCACGCGTGCCCCAAGTCCCAAGGAGAGAAGGGAGAAGGATGGACTGTGGCGTGGATGTCTCTTCAAGAGGGTGGTCTCTCACTTCCAGTCTCTGTCTCCCTCTGGAGAGAGCACATGCCCTCCAGCAAAACTAAAAAAAGAAAGTAAAAATAGAAGGTACTTTCAGTTACTCTTTTAAACTTTTTTTTTGAGACGTTTTTGCTATAGGGCGCATGCACTCAGCAGGCAGGCAGACAGAGAGAGGCAGAGAGACAGAGAGACAGAAAGCGAGAAATCACCCCCCCGGGGGATGGCCACACCGCAATCCCTTCTCCTCCGTTCTCCTCTCGGGATCTTGGGCACAAACACACACGCGCCCGGCATGAGTTTAAGCCACCGGGCCTGGGATTTGAATTGTGGTGGACTAAGTGGGAGTCCAGTGACACAGCCATCGCGCCTACTGCTGGTCTCACTTCTTTAAACTTTTGACAAACTGCAAATTTTATCCAAACATACCACAAAATCTTGTGGCTACGCAGGTCCTGCTCCTTACAGACGGCACCTTTAAATGACTGACTTCAACAAGTCCAACATATTTTCTCTAAAAAGACAATCAGAGCATTGCCAATGAAACAAGTTACCAAAAGAGGGAGGGAGGAATCTAAAAACAAAAGCCCGGTCAGCTTCTGCAGTACGGTCGGTAGTGTGCCAGACTGAGGAGCTGGAAGTCACCCATCCACGGTTCAAATCCCCGCCCGTTCACCTGAGAGTGCACTGGGTGCGTGTGCACGTGCCTGAGACCCAGGGGCTGGCGGGCTGGGAGACACGGCCGAGGCCTGTGGAGGTGCCCCAACACCCTTTCACATGCAAGCATTTACCCTAATGTGACCGAAAAGGTAAGAAAACAGAATGGCAAGCACAGGCAGCCCGCGGCCCTCGGCTGAGGTGTGAGACGCAGGAGGTAGAGGCGACATCTGCACCGCCACACGCTGGCTGAGCCAGGGCATGCTCCTGGAGCACAGCAGGCCGGGCCCCAGGGGCACCGCGGTCCCAAGCAGCCAACACAAACAAGGAGCGCCTCGGCACGCCCAGACTACAGGGACAGGATTGGCTTCTTGTGGTGCCCTGGACACCTGGGTGACAAGCATGTCCCATGGTCCCACCAGGCGGACTAGCAGGGCTACAGGGGTAGTGAAGGTGTCCTGACGAGACAAAGCTTGGATGAGGGCTTTAGGGCGGGAGAGAGTCTCCGCCATTGTCCACACCCTCCCACCTGTCCCCAAAGGCACCAGCCAAACGTCACACCTGCCACGACCCCACAGCCACACAAAGGAAGTCAGCCAAGTTGAAGCCAGGCCTTGAGTCACCTGAAGCGGCATCTCCAGGACTGGTAAGTTTAAAAAGAGAGGCCGATTTTTTTTAAAATTCTTTTTAAAGAGAGGTTTTTGCTATAGGGCAGGCTCGCCAGAAAGAGAGACAGAAAGCAAGAAATCACCCCCCAGGGGGATGGCCACACCACAATCCCTTCTCCTCCATTCTTCTCTCGGGATCTTGGGCACGCACGTATACACCCCTGGCGTGAGTTTAAGCCTCCAGGTCCGGGACACGAATTGCGGTCGACTACGTGGGGGTCCAGCGACAGAGCATTATGCCACCTGCTGGTCCCTGAGATGCTGAGTTTTAAAAAACTCTACCTCCCCTCCCTGCTGAGGGGAGAGGCTGGAAAGTCCCTCGCGGCAGTGGGGCTGCACCTGCTGCAGTGTGGTGGGCGTCCTGCAGGGCTGTCGCCACCACCACCTCTGTGTGCAACCCAGCCTCGGCCACAGGACATGATCCACCACCTCCTGCTCCCGCTCAGTCCAGCTCGGGCTGTCCCTGGTTCGGCGCTGCATGCAGCACACAGGAAGCCAGATTCCATGAGGGCACCAGGGTTCAAGTCCCAGACCCGGGGGCTTGAAAACCACGCCTGAGAGAATGGAGAGGGGAGGAGAGGACTGCCCGCGACCAGGCTCTGCAGAGGGCCTCTCCCCCGCCCCTCTTGCAGGGCTGTAAAATGAAAAAACGAAGCCCTGAACTGTAAAGGCCAGCCTGGTCTCAGACTGTGGGTACTGTCTGATGGGTCGAGTGTGATCGAGCAACCTGGACCGGGAGTGAACTCGGTGCCTGGCGGCAGCACCAAGGACCTGAGTGACTCTCAGACAGCTGAGCAACCCGGCCCAGGCCACACGCAGAGGACCAAGCCTGACGGCCCTGACACTGGGAAGCAAGTTAGAGCACGCCTTCTGTGGCACTGGGGCGTGTGCTATGCCCACCGGCAGACCTACCCGTGTCCGTGCGAGGGATGCAGAAGCCACACCGCGGTGAGGCTCCATACACCCGCTCCAGGACAAGTGCCCGAGGCGTCCCCGCAAGAGCACAAACGGCAGGCCCACGGGAAGGGCCGCCGGTGGACGACCTTGGTGAAACACTACACAGTGGTGGAGAAAACAGCGGGGGAGTCTGGACGCAGGGAAAAGCCTGGGAGCCCTCAGAGGAGGCCGGGGAAGGTGCGGGCGGACAGTGCGGACGGTGCCAGGTGCAGAGGGGCCAAAGGCGCCGCATGGGGAGGCGGGTGGGGGCGGAGGCCCAGGTGCCCGGGCAGGTCCACTCGCCCAGCTCCCGCAGTGCCAGGCTCCGGAACCCGGGAGTCGCTGGTGGCCGGGTCTCTCCGGGCCACAGCCCAGCGTGGAAACACACACACGGCGAAGCCAGTGACCAGAGCTGCGCTGGGGACCACGCGGGAAAGCCTGCTGCCACCGAGAACAAAGCCAGCTTAGAACGAGTCGCCCTGCCCTGGGCCCGGCCCTGCCCGGGAGGCCACGCTGGGCTGGGCCGGCGGCTCCGGGTTCCCGGACCAGCCCTGCTCGCCAGGGCGCTCGGCGTCGGCCCCAGCTACCACCACCACTGGCTTCACCCGAACAAAGGCAGTTGCTCTTAGAAAGCTTCCCGGTCACACTCGGTCCGGGACAGGGTCACACGCACCAGCGACGGCGTTCCTGCGGCAGAGCGCCCAGCGCTCCGGAGCCGCCGCTCGGGCACAGCCGCCTGGGGTCGCGCGGGCCCCG
>NW_006201951.1:1329322-1340032 GCF_000334495.1 Tupaia belangeri chinensis
GGGGCGGGGGCTGCCGAGCCGCGCCTCCTCCTCCCCGGGGGCTGGCCCGTCCGCCGCCGCCCGTTAGGACCGAAAGCCTCACCGAAACCCCCGAGGTTCCGCGCCCCTCCATACCGCACGGATTTGACCCTGCGCGCCGGCCGACCGCGACTCGGAAAGGGACGTTCCGAGTGGGCGAAGAGCAGCGGACGCCGCCCCAGCCTGGCTCAGGCCTGGAGGCGACCCCGCCCAGGGGCTGTCCCGGGGGTACGCACCCCTCTGCAGTACTGGGAGCCTGAAGGGGGTCCCCCGCTCGAGAGCACGCCTCCCCTGCAGCACTCTGACCTAGAGAGGGGACCCCGCCCCAGGGTGTGCTCCCCCAGTACTGAGAGCCTAGAGGGGACCCCACCTGCAGGGTAAGCGCCCCTCCTGCAGCCGTCAGGGACTGGAGGGAACCCTGGGAGCCTGGGGCTGCCTGCAGGGGCCCCGCCTGAGATGCAGGCTTTCTCTCAGGCCCAGGTGGGCATGTGTCTTGGTCTCCAGCCCAGATCCAGGGCAGGTGGAGTTTGGAGACTATCAGAACTCGTCCTCGGGCCCCAGAAGGGGTTCTGAGGTCAGCCTCTTAAAGCCGGCCTCAAAGCACCCGCACTGAACCAGAAGCTCATAGTGACAGCATGAGAGCCGTGCAGCCAAAGCAAAGATCTGTGGCCAGGGCCTTAAGGACAGCAGGAGTGCTGAGGACAGAGGGAGGCCGTGGCTCTACCTCTGTGTTGGCCCAGTCACCCTGTACCAGAAGGAAGACTGGGAAGGGGGTGGGAGCTCAGGGACCCAGGTGTCCTTTCAGAGGCTAGTTCACGTGCAGAGGACACTGTCCTGGAGCTCAGGCTCCAGGGAGGACAGGACGGGCGCCCTGTGGCACATGGTCACAGTCGCCATGGAGAGAACAAGCACCAGGCGGGCAGTCCAGGAAGCCTCAGGAAGGGACACGAGTAAAGGCCACCAAGAAGTGAAGGTCACGTGGGGAAGCGGCACCCTGGGTAGGGGTACAGCAGGCAGAGCCCCAAGGGGGAGAGTCACCGAGTCTAGACCGGGGCAAAGAGGCTAGTGGGAAGTGGGGCCGGGGCTGGCGGAGGAGTGTCAGAGCTGTGATGGCGGAGTGGGGGGCCACCGAGGACCTGGAGCAGAGGCGAGGATGGCCTGATGCTAGAAGGGCTCTTTGTGTTTCCTGGACGGAGACCGGTGGGAGGGCAAGAAATAAGCAGGGGCCATTTACTGACAGATGAAGTGTGCAGGGAGGGGAGAGAAAGAGCCCGTGCACCGTAGCCTCGCTGGGCCCAGTGAGTAGGCCTGGTCGCCTTTTTAGTGCATTCCTACAGACGGGCACGTGGTCTGTGAAGGGGGTGGTTATGCCCTTTCCAGTCCGGGTGCCTCCTCTTGTCTTGCTGCCCTGGCAGTGTCCCACAGAAATAGCCAGGGTGGCTGAGGTGGCATGAGCCCAGGAAAGTCACAGCACAAGGGTCCGGATATGAAGCTAGGCC
Organism: Tupaia belangeri chinensis; assembly: GCF_000334495.1. Lineage (NCBI taxonomy): Eukaryota > Metazoa > Chordata > Mammalia > Scandentia > Tupaiidae > Tupaia > Tupaia belangeri. Next base: position 1,330,840 of record NW_006201951.1, read on the forward strand.
GAAAGCATTTAGGGTCATGAGGCAGGCCAGAGGACAAAGCCTCAGTTACGACCCAGGAGGGGTAGGTGGCCACCAGAGCGGACTGCTGGATCGGCAATACCCCAGTGTACCGACAGGCAGGCCTTATGGCACGGCAGGACGGGGACCGGATGTCCACGGTGCTGTGTTCCAGAGACAGCTGCAGGCAGGGCGCGGGCGAGTACAGAGGGCTGATTGACGTTTTAGGACGAAAGGCGACAGAGCCAAGATGACAGATGGAGGGCAGTCAGCGATGGGGGACCAGGACGAAGAGATGGCAGAGCTGAGAAGACAGCAAAGGAGGATGGACAGAAATGACAGAGATGGGGGACCAGGACAGGGAGATGACGGAGCCGGGAGGACTATAATGGAGGACCAGGACGGAGAGAGGACAGAGCCGGGAGGACAGAGGTGGGGGACCAGGACGGAGAGGTGGCCGTGCACCCCTGTGGCTCTGCCCACTCAGGAAGCTGAGGCGGGAGAACTGGAACACCCAGATTCCGTCCTACAGCAGCAGATGTGAGGGAGCGGGCCGCCTCGGAGCAGTTACACAGGGCGGCCCTCTGAGGCCATGCAGGTGGCCGCTGCCTTGATGCGGTCCGTGTCAGGTGCCAGCGCCCGCGCACGAGGTGCGGTTTCGGCAGTGTCTGGGGCAGGTCTCGCCATCAGACATGTGCGTTGGGCCCTGCAGGTGGCTAGACGTTAAGGCAACTGGGTCCCACATGACCGACTCTGTGGTCCATGCCCTGGACCTGGCAGCCTGAAAATCATTCCTGGGGGCCAGCAGATGGCATAGCGGTTATGTTACTGGACTCCCACATGGCCGACCACAGTTTGCATCCTGGACCTGGCCACTTCAAAACCACACAGGGCACGTTTGTATGCATGCCCAAGGTCCCAGGAGGAGAATGGAGAAGGTCTTGCAGCGTGGCCATGCCCTGCCCAGGGAGGGGTTGATTTCTCATGTTCCCACTCACCGTGTCTCTCTCTAGCAAGCACACACATCCTAAGACAAAAACATCTTTAAAAAAAAATAAAGAAAATGATGCTGGGTGTTTGTGCATGCGTACCCAAAATGGGGAGGATGAGAAGGGCTGCAGCGTGACCGTCCTCCTTGGGGTGTTTCTTTCTGTCTCTAATGAGTGTACCGTTCCATAGCAAAAGTAAATAAATAAAGTAAGTAGTTAAATTAGTTAAAAATGAAGTACCAGGCATACGTGTGTGTGGGCCTCCATCCAAGGCCCCCCTGGCTCCTTTTGGTCAAGGTTCGACAGTTTTCACAGTGGACAGGAACGCCGGAGGTGAGAGCATACGTCACCTTACCGAGGACATGGTTCGCTGGGTTTGACCAGGGGATGGACAAGCACGGTGACACTGAATCTCCTGAAAGGGAAAGGGCGGGGACCAGAGGCCCCCTGGGCGTGAGGTCAGACACGAGGAGGCGGAGGCCTCGTGGCAGAAGTGCGCAGGGCAAGCGGAGGGTAGAGCGTCTCCTCGCGCCCCTTGAGCCCGGTTCTGGGAACATCAGTTCAGGCTCTTTGTGTCCCACATGTGATTGTGACAGGAGGCCTCGCCAGCCTGCCAGGGAGCTCGGGTGGGACACAGGCTGGTCCCATGTCTTCGCAGCAGAAACGACAATCTTCCAGGGAGGCATCAGGGCCTCAGGGGTGCTCAGGAGCTGCAACCCCCACACCCCTCTCTGGCCACCCAGGGCTCCAGAGAGAGAAGAGGGAGAGGGACTGGAGGAGGGTCCCGTGCTTTGTTTAGTAAGTCCCAGCCCTCAGCAGAGGCATCAAAGCCACCAACTAGGCCGGGGAGAAAAGCGAAAGGCTCATCTAGCTCCGGGAGCCAGGAGGGTGAGGCAATTTGCCTTCTTCCTTGCTTGGGGCCTGAGGGAAGCACACAGGGATGATTCGTAGATTTTTCTTTTATCAAAAAGACCTAGGCAAGCGTTTTGGTCAACCGGACTAATTGGGCATCTAATTGGGGCAACCTGGCTCGCACTGGGCGTGCGCAATTAGGCGATCAAGTTCCCCATTTTTTACCAGTGAGGAAGGTGCACAGGTGCAGGAAAGACCGTGTGGATTCGAATTCAAAGGAAGGACCTAGGCAGCGTAAGGGGCCTCCCACTAGTGAATATTGACAACCTTGAGTAATAAAATGAACATTGGCCGGTGCTGAGCACGTGGCCACCTGGCCCTCTGCCCGCCTGAGAGCCTTTTGGGTGTACTTCCTTTCTTTCCTATTGACTCTTCTTTCCTACCTGCTTCACTCCTGGTTGCGGGTTCACTTTGCGCCTAGAGACAGATCTCTAATTTTAGTGATCTGAACCCAAAGAACCAAGGAGTTGGCAACGCAGCGCCACACTCTCCTATCCGTTAACGTTATTAGCTAGCGGCTGTCCCTTACTCATTGAAATTAGAAAATGACACCTTCAGGCCAGCTAAGTGGCACGGAGGCTAGGGTGATTGGATCCCACATGGCCAATTGTTTGAGTCCCAAACCCAGTGGCTTGAAAATCGTAGCAGGTGCGTCTGCCAACTCCCAAGAGGAGACAGGAAAAGAAAGGATTATGGCATGGCCGCCTTCCCTCCCGGGGAGGGAGGTGCTTTTCACTTACCTCTCTTTCTTTCTCAGGCAAGTGCACACACCCTATAAAAAACTTTTTTTAAAAGTAATTTTTAAGATAATCATTTTACTTATTTGTTTATTTAAATTTGACGGGGGGGGGGGGGGGGAGAAAGCAATCTGCCAGGTCCAGGACTTGAACTGTGGTCGGCCATGTGGGAGTCCAGTGCCCTTAATCACACCACCTGCCGGCCCACAGACTTTTTAAAAAGTAATAAAAAACGGGGAGATGATGTGTTTCTTTTAGATATGGTTTCATGAAATCCAATATATTTTTATTTTCCTGTGCTCTGAACAGGAGAGGAAGCCTGCTGCGACTAAGCACCGCCGGGCGCAGGGTCTAACAGCCACGCGCCCACCTCGCATCTAACCAGGCAGCTCGTCCTTCCACGCTCAGTCAGGGCTGCGCCAAATAGGGCACCCGGGCCAGTTCGCCCCGACATACCATGAAGGGAGCTGGGAGGGACACCCATTCCCAGCTGGTGCAGCAGAGTGGTCTTTCTAGACTGTCAGGGCTAGACGGTCGTGTTGGGTTAGTAGGGAGTGTTTGCACCCCAAGAATTCCTACCTAAAGGACACAAAGAGGGCCAGACCCATAGCACAGTGGTTGGGCACTGCACTGGGAACTGGATCCCACATGGCCAACCATGGTTGAAGCCCTAGCCCCAGTGCCTTGACAAACACCAGGCCTATGTGCGCACATGCCCAGAAGTCTGGAAGGAGGAGGGTGGAGAGAAAAGGACTGTGTGGCCACTGAGAGGTGCTCCCCCACCTCTGTCTCTCTCTCTGGCCAAGCGCACACACCCCTCTGGCAATAATTTCTTTTTCAAGAAAAATTTTTGTTATAGTGCATGTGTGCTCACTGGCGAGACAGACAGAAAGCGAGAAATCGCCCCCCAGGGGGAATGGCCATGCGCAATCCCTTCTCCATTCTCCTCTCGGGATCTTGGGCACGCACGCACATGCACCCGGCATGAGTTTAAGCCACCAGCTTCGGTCGACTACGTGGGAGTCCAGCGACATAGCCATTACGCCATCTGCTGACCCCTCTGGCCTTAACATTTTTTTTAATAGATAAAAGAATAAATGAAGGGATAAACAGAATCCAGGTTTGAGTCAGGGCGGCTGGGAGGGGTGGTGTGACAGAGGGGCCCAGGTGACAGATGGGGTCATGACACCCCACCCTTGTTTGTCCTTTTTCTTTTTTGGTATGAGGAGCGTGTGCTCACCAGAGAGGAAGAGGAGAGAAAGCGATAAAGCACCCCCGGGAGGGTGACATAGCAATCTCTTCTCCATGCCCCTCTCAGGACTCAGGAACACACACAGGTGCCTGGCGTTTTTTCATTTTAACCACCAGGTCTGGAACTCAAACCCTGCAGTGGGCCATGTGGGATCCAGTGCCACCAGCTTTGCAATTGAGTGTGTATGCTCTCCTCGCCAGAGAGGAGACAGAAAGTGAGAATCACCCCCTGGGAGGGTGGCCTTAGGCAATTCCTTCTCCTCCTGGGATCTGGGGCATGCACGTTCACATGTCCAGCATGATTTTCAAGCTGCCAGGTCCAGGACTTGAACCACAGCCTGCCATATGGAAGTCCAGTGCCTTAACCCCATGCCACCTGCTGGCCCTCTGGCCCTTTGCACTTAGTAGACTGAGAAGAGGGAAAAAAGACTTCTTAGCTTTTGTCAGCTGTGAGGTGGGAGGGCACAGAGAGAGCCACATGGTTGAAGCCCTAGCCCCAGTGCCTTGACAAACACCAGGCCTATGTGCGCACATGCCCAGAAGTCTGGAAGGAGGAGGGTGGAGAGAAAAGGACTGTGTGGCCACTGAGAGGTGCTCCCCCACCTCTGTCTCTCTCTCTGGCCAAGCGCACACACCCCTCTGGCAATAATTTCTTTTTCAAGAAAAATTTTTGTTATAGTGCATGTGTGCTCACTGGCGAGACAGACAGAAAGCGAGAAATCGCCCCCCAGGGGGAATGGCCATGCGCAATCCCTTCTCCATTCTCCTCTCGGGATCTTGGGCACGCACGCACATGCACCCGGCATGAGTTTAAGCCACCAGCTTCGGTCGACTACGTGGGAGTCCAGCGACATAGCCATTACGCCATCTGCTGACCCCTCTGGCCTTAACATTTTTTTTAATAGATAAAAGAATAAATGAAGGGATAAACAGAATCCAGGTTTGAGTCAGGGCGGCTGGGAGGGGTGGTGTGACAGAGGGGCCCAGGTGACAGATGGGGTCATGACACCCCACCCTTGTTTGTCCTTTTTCTTTTTTGGTATGAGGAGCGTGTGCTCACCAGAGAGGAAGAGGAGAGAAAGCGATAAAGCACCCCCGGGAGGGTGACATAGCAATCTCTTCTCCATGCCCCTCTCAGGACTCAGGAACACACACAGGTGCCTGGCGTTTTTTCATTTTAACCACCAGGTCTGGAACTCAAACCCTGCAGTGGGCCATGTGGGATCCAGTGCCACCAGCTTTGCAATTGAGTGTGTATGCTCTCCTCGCCAGAGAGGAGACAGAAAGTGAGAATCACCCCCTGGGAGGGTGGCCTTAGGCAATTCCTTCTCCTCCTGGGATCTGGGGCATGCACGTTCACATGTCCAGCATGATTTTCAAGCTGCCAGGTCCAGGACTTGAACCACAGCCTGCCATATGGAAGTCCAGTGCCTTAACCCCATGCCACCTGCTGGCCCTCTGGCCCTTTGCACTTAGTAGACTGAGAAGAGGGAAAAAAGACTTCTTAGCTTTTGTCAGCTGTGAGGTGGGAGGGCACAGAGAGAGCCAGGCGTGCTGGGGAGGGCCAGCGCCAGCACTCAGGAGAGGGTGCTGGCCGGGGAGTAAGCCCCACTGGCACGTGTACACGCAGCGCAGCTTCCCCTGTGCCCTGGCAGAGGGCTGCAGCCTGGAGAGCTGACAGCGCCCTGGGTAGAAAGGTGCCTGTTGCTGCTGCAGCCGGGCGCTGGGACACGTGGCTGCCTGCACTTCGCAGATGGGCCAGCTGTACCCGGCCCAGGTCGGGCCACTCCCTCGTCCACGTGGACCCCGGGCGCAGGGGCAGAGGCATGGCAGACTCGCAGCCAGCCCTCCACAGCTCGGATGGTGCGACCGTGTGGGCTGTGGTGGGAAGAGCACCCAGCTTCTCGGACTCGTCCTTTCTGAGAGGGGTCCTGCCTGGTGGTGCTCTGGGTACAGTGCAGAGGGACACTACGGCCGGGCCCAGGGCTGCGGCTGTTTTGGGACCTGCGTAACACTGCAGAGGGCTGACAGCCGCAGTGGGCACCATACGAGTGCAGGGCCGGCATGCGCCTCCCGTCCGGAGGTGGCCCGAAGGGCCCCCAGTCATCAGGAGACCATGTGAGGGAGTACGAGGGAGGCCTCAGGTCCCCGTGTCACCACGCTGGACAAGGGTAGGGAGCTCAGTCGGAGCAGGGCCGCTCAACCTGGGTGCTCCTGAGGCCGAGTCGCAAAGGCTCTGGGACCCCGTTAGCTGTCTCTGTGCCTCTCTCAGAGGCCAGCCTGCCCCGTGCCTGGTCGTGGGGTCTCTGGTTTGCTCTCCTCAGGGGGTCCCACATCTTGCAGCTGCTGCAGGGTCCAGTTCCCAGACCCTGCAGAAACTCGGCCCTGGCCTTCCCCAAGGCAAGGATGGCTGCCCAGGAGGACGGGAGGATAATCAGTGACAGAGGGGAGGGGAGAGGAGGGTTCCAATGACCATCCCCCACATAGGCTCTCAACTGCGAAGCCAGACAGCGAGGCTGCCTCCCTCACCAGTGCTTCCCGGGGCGCCGCCGGAGCAGCACTGGGGACTGCTGGGGCTCAAGCACCCGCACGCTTCTGTGCAGGAGGGACGTGGGCATCCCCACACTCGAGCCCGGGCAGCGGGGCTCTTCTGCATCTGCCTCCAGGGGCCCTGGGGAGCCCGGACGGGCCACTGCTCCTTGGTGGTCCCAGCTGTGGCCCCATCTCAGTGTGGCCACGGGGGCTCACGAGGTAAGGCACGCTCACTAGAAACGAGGGGTCGGGTGGGATGGCAAGGGCTGCCCACCGGTCCCTACGCGAAGCCGCGTGCAGACAAAGCCAGCACCGTCCCTGTGCTCTCCAGAGGACGGGGACAGAGCCCAGGGCCCCAGAACCCAGGTGTCACCTCACAGGAGCCAGCCAAGACTGCTGGTCAGGTCCGCTTTGCAGAAACTTAACGCCCTCCTCAGGAGCCCCCACATCTCAGCCCCCGCCTGAAATTGGCTAAGTACCAACAGGACAAGCAGGCTTCCATTCCAACGTTGAGTGGCAAGACCTGGAAGCAGGGACTCAGCTCAGAACGCTCTCCACGGTGGGCATCCGTGTCCGTGGGCATGGGTGGCACATGGGATGTGGTCATCCTCTCTGCAGGAACCCACTCAGTTGGCCCGTGGGGCGAGCCAGTGGCAGTCTGCAGGGCCCACTGCTAGGTGGCCCCACGAGGCAGGAAGGAGACGGGGCACCAGGGCTGGAGGGCTGGGAGCTGGGCTCTTGGGGACAGAGCAGCAGTTCACACAGGGGACACATTCCAAGATGCAGGTGGTGACAGCTGCACAGCAGTGACCAGGCGTGACAGATGCCAAGGACATGCTCAAGCGGGTGGGGACGTGACGATGGTTTTACTAAGGCGTGAGTGCGCTCACCAGAGACAGAGAGAGGGCGAGGACGTGAGGAACCAGCCCCCGAGGGCTGTGCACGGGCAAACCCTCCAGCCTTCCTCTGCGATTTTGGGCATGCATACACAAGTGCCTGGCATGGTTTTCTTTTTCTTTATTTATTTTAAGAATTATTTTTTATTTGGGGCCAGCAGGTGGTGTGGTGGTTAAGGCACTGGAATTCCCACATGGGCTACCGCGGTTTAAGTCCTGGACCTGGCTGCTTGTTTTCTAACTCTCACTCACTGTCTTTCTCTGGCAAAAACTCACGTGAAATAAAGAAATAAATAATTCTCTAAAAATTATTTTTACTTAACTTTATTTATTTATAAAGAAATATTTTTTATTGCTTATTTACTTAATTTATTTTCATTTGACCAGAGAGGGACGGGGGCAGGAGGAAGTGAGAAAGCAAGCCGCCAGGTCCAGGACTCGAACCACGGTCGGTCATGTGGGAGTACAGTGCCCTTAACCACCATACCACCTGCTGGCCCCTAGTTTTCAAGCCACTAGGTCCAGACTGAACTATGCAGTTGGCCATGCGGGCTGCAGCTGTCCTAACCACAGCTCTACAAGCTAACCCATACCTTAGGGTTGAAATTAGGAAGTCACAGAACGAGCCGTGGACGAGTCACGCCCCAGCCCAGGGGCCTCAAACCCACGCTGCACAGCCGCACACGGCGCGGGCGCCTCACATCCAGACTGGGTGGGAAACCAGAGGAGAAAGGGCTGCACATGACCACACCCACCGGGACTCTCTGGCAGTAACGAGAATTTTAAATAAGCAAGTGGAAAACGCATGCGAGGGTTCAGGCCATTGTCAGCCACACCAGCCTCCCACCTGCGGCACTCCCCGCGGCTGGTGGGATAGCCACCGCCTCAAGGCGGAGCTTCCCTACCTCCCCCTCAGCACCCTCCCCCAAGGAGAAGGTGCTAATTTAATCCAAACTTAATTAGGCCAATTAATTAATTACAGTCAAGGTCTCCCTGGGAGGAAGGTGCAATGCCAAGGACAGGTTCTGTCGGGCAGGGTGGCATCTGCAGGGCCACATGTCACGTGAGCACTGGGCTTCCCTCTGTCCAGGCGCTGCCCATAGCGAACTACAGTCAGCCATGTGGGAATCCAGCAATGCCCGCCAATCGGCTGGCCCCACAGAATTTATTTTTGAAAGGTTTTTGCCATAAGGCACATGCGGTCATCAGAGAGATGAACAGTGAGAGGAGAAATGAGAAATCACCCTGAGGGTGGCCACACCGCATTCCCTTCTCCTGGGATTTTGGGCACACATGCACATAAGCCTGGGAGGAGTTTCAAGCTGCCAGATCTGGGGCTTGAACCCGCACCTAGTCATGTAGGAGTCCAGCGCCTAATCACTATGCCACCTGCTGGCCCCCAGACTGAAGCGAGAGATAAGGAAAGGAACCTGGAGGCAGGGCAGGGCTTCGTGCGACCTGGGGTCCGGGCTGGTTCCCTGGGCCACCAGCCTGCTGGGCTGTGGTGGTCGGGCGCAGACACGGATGGAGTCATGGCCTGTCTGCAGAGAAGGGCTGAGACCGGAGGAGGGAGAGGAAGCTCCTTTATTGAACAGTCCAGTGCCCGACGTGGACCTTCGGGCCGGAGCACCTGCTCCCAACAGCAAGCAAAAGCCACAGGTCGCAGGTCAATTCGAGCAGCACCTCGAGAGCCAAAGGAACCCGCGAGATAAGCGGCCACTCAGCTCCCAGTGCAACAGCCACATTCCGTTGCCAGCGCGGAGCCTGCCGACTTGCCTTCCCGGCCGTGCGGGCGTCTCTGAGCGCTGAGGTCACAGTGAGAGCATTCTCCGGGCCAGACCTCGTCCACCCCCACCCGCTCCAGCTCTGCGTAGCCTAC
>NW_006201951.1:1340063-1347617 GCF_000334495.1 Tupaia belangeri chinensis
CAGCGTCTGGAAGATTCTCGAGATCTGCAGCATGACGGGCCCCGTCTCCGGGTCGTTCATCCACTGGGTGCTGCCCAGCGGGTTCTCCAGCATGTCTTCGAATGCTGTGGAGACAGCAGAGCGAGCACTAGGCCCCAGCATAGCCAGCACAGGGCTGCCTTCCTCCTAGACAGCCCAATCTGGAGGACGGACTGGCCCAGGCCCGCAGCCGCCCAGCGCATCGGAGCGCAATCAGAACATGGTATGTGGGTCCGGCGGGGTGGCAGTGGGCCGGCACGTGCGCACTGGGCTCCAGTCTGGAAAGCCATCTGGTGGCAGCTATTGGGGCTCACTGAGACCAGAGAGAGACAGGGAGACAGAAAGAGAGAAATCACCCCCGGGTGGACGGCCGTGCTGTCATCCCTTCTCCGGTCTCCTCTCAGGACTCTGGGCACACATGCACAAGCTCCCGGGGTGAGTTTCAAGTTGTTGGGTCTGGGACTCAAACCACGGTGAGCCAGGCGGGGGTCCAGAGCCTCAACCACTATGCCACCTGCCGGCCCTGGCTATCACCCTTAAACCCTGTCTGAGTCAGCCCCAGTGACGGTGTCCCAAGCGGGAGGGCACTGTAGTGCGGAAGCTGAAGCCACACGAGAGGCCTGGCTTGGTCCCCGGCCCAACCTCAGTGGGTAGTACATGCCCCAGGCCACGAACTAGGAGGCTGCGGCAGGAAATTAATGTGGTGAGACCCCGTGGAGCTCAGACCCCGTGCCCCGTGCCTCTCCCCCTTAAAAACTACACCCATCTCCCCTTACACCCACTGCCACTCCCTCCAACGCAGATCTCTGTGCAGGCCACATAAGCCGAACGTCTGGGCCCTGCAAGCTGGTGAGGAAAACAGGCGAGCTACAAACCTAACGGGACAGAAACGATGTTCTCAGTTTGAAAAACCGCCCTCCCCTCAAAACAGAAGCGTCTCTGAGCACAGAGCTGTAAAACCTGGGCCACCAGGAAGGGGCAGCTAGCGTGGCCGTGCCCGGGCCTCCTGGCTCTGGAGAGGCCCTTTCTCTGTGAGGTCCTGGCTGCTCGGGATCCAGTAAGCAGGTCCTGGCGAGAGGAGCTCAGCGCGAACCTGACTGTCCTGGTCAAGCCCGACGGCACCCGCCCTCCGCGTGCTGCCATCCCCGGTGCCCACACCTCCTCCGAGGCCCAGTTCGCAATCTGACAGCCCAGGAGGACACGCTGGCACCTGGGAGCACGGGCCGAAGGCAAGGACTGGCACACGCTAGCCGAGAACCCACTCCCACTACCTCCCACAGAACAGCCACGTCGGGGACCAGCTATCGGTGTGGCCGTATCCCCAGGGGTGACTTCTCGCTTTCTGCCTCTCTGTCTCTGTCTTTCTGGCAAGTGCACGTGTCCTATAGCAAAAACCTCTCAAAAACAAAAGCAAAAAAAATCTGCCACGTCGATTCTGGGAAGAGGGGAAAGCTGAACAGAAACAGAAGGTGAGAAGGAGTTAAAGGGGAACTGCACGGACAGACAGTCGGGAGAAGGGCCTTCTGCCAGCCACACGCTCAGCACTCCCGAACGCAACACGCACGGCACCAGCAAGTGGCAGAGGTCGGCCTGTCACACACCTGAGGGTGACACTCCAGCGGCAGACAGAGTGTGGACACCCAGACAGGGCAACAGCAAGGGTTTCGTGTCACGGTGGCCACAGGACAGGGCAGCCGGCTCGCCTGTGACAGGGCAGCGCACTGCCCAACTGCAGGGCGATGGCGAAGCTGGCAGGCGCGCTGGTGGGAGCGCCCGACCCCCGTACCGGCTCACTGGCCTCTGCCTTCGCGCCGCTCACCCGTGGGTGGTATGAGCGACACGCAAAGGGGCCAGTGTACAGGTCTGCTGCAGTAGGCAGCCCAGGAAAGGTGCACCACAGACCTGCTGACGTGGCCAGGAGGGGACAGCACTGGCCGGATGACAGGCAGGTGGGTCAGCCCCGCACCAAGGCCAACAGAGGACTCTGAGTCCAGTGGGCTAAAGACATGCTCCCATGTGTGTGTGCGTCCAACCCCACAGGGCGTAGGAGGGGCCGGGCCTGCAATCAGTGAGAGTGGGCTCAGGGGCTGGCAGCTGGCATGGTGGTCAGCCGCTGGACTCCCACACAGCTGGCCACAATTCCAGTCCCACACCCAGTGGCTTGCTTTCCCACTTTCTCTCTGTCTCCCTCTGGTCAAATTAAAAAAAATAGTAAGAGTAAATAAAATCACATAATTCTTTTTACTTTTTAAGAATTATTTTTAACTTTATTTACTAATAAACTTATTATTATTTTTTTAAATTTTGACCAGAGAGAGAAAGTGAGAAAGCAAACCACCAGATCTGTGACTTGAACCACGGTTGGCCATGTGGAGTATCCAGCACCTTAACCACCACACCACCTGCTGGTCCCCCAAATTACATAATTCTTAAAAAAAGAAAAGTAAGCAAGCTCACAGAAGACATGGCCCCAAGTTTTGGAGCATGAGCGCACGGGGGCAATGCCGTCCCTGACCACGCGTACCTCCCGTAGGCTGCACACTTCAGTAAGGGAGGGAGAGCAATGAACAATGAACAGTAACAAGTTCTGGCCCCGGGAAAGGAGGGTCACACCACGGAAGGAAGCCGACGGTCCTGGGGGGACATCATGGGCACATCTCCGAGCTGGGACTAGCCCAGGACTAGCGACCAGGGCTAAGAACCTTCTTGGGACCAGCAGTTAGCGTAATGGCTATGTCACTGGACTCCCAAATAGTCGACCGTGGTTTGAGTCCCGGACCCAGTGGCTTAAACTCATGCCGGGCGCGTGTGCGTGCGTGCCCAAGATCCCGAGAGGAAAATGCAGAAGGGATTGCGGCGTGGCCATCCCCCCTGGGGGGTGATTTCTCGCTTTCTGTCTCTCTGTCTCTCTCTGGCTGGCTGGCAAGCGCACGCACCCTATAGCAAAAACCTCTCAAAAAAAAAAAAAATCCTTCTCAATGAATGAGGTGCAAAGAATCCAACAGGAAATAAGCCAGGGCCAGCGGGTGGCAGGGAGGTGAAGGCACTGGATTCTACATGGCCAGCTGCAAGGTTCAAGTCTCAAACCGGGTAGCTTGAAAAACACACCGGCTGCATGTGCGTGCGTGCCCAAACCCTGAGAAGACTAGAGGGAACAGGACTGCAGTGTGGCCATCCCCTCTGGGGAATGATTTAGCAATCTGTCTTTTTCCTTTTTCTGTCTCTCTCTAGTGAGGGTATGCACCCTGTGGCAGAAATCGAAAAAGAAAAATACCAGGCCACAGATGATGGAAGGCCTTCTGCAGCCACAGTCCCATAATGGGCTGGAGGTCAGAGCTCAGGGACACCGCCTGGAAAATGCCTCCCTGACGGTCAGCCACTGCCCTGGAGACAGCCCTGTGGGCCCAGCCCTCACTGTGTGGCTCAGAGAAGGCCTGCTGTGCCCTGCTGCAGCGGCAAGGTGTCGGAGCAGTGCCCCTGGTCATGTCCCTAGACGGCCGGTCCCTGAGGTGGCCTGCTCACCCAGGCAGCTGACAGCACTCACGTGGCAGAGCTCCACGGGAAGTGGAAAGCACGGCCTTTGAGGGAAGAGGAACCGTGACGCAGGGAGAAGCACCGGACGGGACACTCTGGGACACACAGCTGCAGTCTGACCGTCCTTCGTTACGACGTACTGGACGTCCTGCGTGCACCCACCTACAGCGCAGACGAGGATGAAGCCCTCACAGACAACACCCTCTCCTCTGCAATCTGCAAGCTGGGTGGTCTCCAGCCCCCTGGACTGTGCACGACAGAAGGACCCCGCCATTGCCCTGTCCCCCAGGTGGTCCAGAAAGCACTCACCTAGCAACGTCTTAGGGTTGGTAAGACCCAGCTGCACCACTGGGTTGTCCAGGATGGCTTGAAAGAGGGGGCTGTCGGGGTCGATGCCCTTGTCCAGCTCTTCAGGGGAGGGTTTCCGGTCCCCCAGCAGCCACTCGCACTGCAAGCCCAAGAGCAGCAGAGCATAGTCAGCACCCCTGGAGGCCCAGCAGCTCCGGGGCCTACACTGTCCTACAAGTTCCTGCAAGGGCGTTGAGGCCGCCAACTGGGAGGGACCACGCCATGCCAACGGCCATCCAATCCGCCTCATTGGCAGACACCGCTACAGCAGTTCAGACCGGCCACTGCCCCCCGCCTGGTCCCCTCCACTGCGCTGGCACGACCCAGCAGACGTTCCTGGGGTGGTGAGCCTGGAGACACCCGGACGCATAGACTCATCAGTTGTCACCTCGGACTCACGGAGGGTGCACGGGCCCACCAGGCCGCCCTGCAGTGTCCCCAAAACAGGAGCGGGCCCAAGGCTGCTCAGTGACATGGACACTCACTGTATGTGCATGCCAGACACAGCATTTAGAAGGCAAAGCCCAGAAGGTTCTGGGTATTTTAAAAATACTCCACCACCGACCACCCCCCACCCCGCTGACTTGGCCAGCTGAGACAGGCACAACACTGACAGTGCGGCGCAGCGGCCGTGGACTCACGGCGGCGTTCTGCTGGTTGTTGTTCACGCGGAGAGCGTCCATCACGTCCTTCTCGTCGAACCCCATCTCCATGAGAGAAACCACAGCCTAGGCCAAGAGCCACAGCCGTCAGGCCACGCGTACAGCGCACCCGCAGCAGTGCCGCTGACAGCTCAACACCTCGTAGCAGGTGCTTAGGAGCCCCACGGGCCTGGGGCGCCCCCCCTCCCCCGTCCCGACGACTTTGCCCAGATGCCTCGGGGCCTCCACACGGGAAAGCCCAGGATGCCCAGGACCTGATGGGCATCAGCAGAGACTGGGCCAGGGGTTGGTGCAGCCCAGGGGACACGCTGCCCTACGTGAGCGGGGCCCCAACCCCAGAACCAGCAGGCCACCCCATCCTGGTGGGTGGGTCTGTCCCAGCAGCCACAGGCTGGCCCACCCCGAGGGAAGGTCAGAGGCGAATCCAATTTGATAGGAGAGGAAACGTCACAGCACTTTGTGAAGAGCCACTCAGGTGCCATCTTAGAGGACACACAGACTCTAATAATTTTTGAACATCTAAGGTTTAGCGAGCCTAAGCCGTACGTCTGTCTGCTAACTCTCAGAGGCACGACCCGGTCTGTGACGTCAGGACAGATCACGCACACGGGACACGCCTGACTCCACGCTGGGCTGCTCTGCACGCTTCCTCCATTACTCGTGACCTGCCCACGTGCGGAGGCTGACAGGAGGGAGCACCCTCCGGGTTCTGGCCACGCCGCGATCCCCAGGCCGCCTGGACGAAGGGCCCGGCTCCTCGAGCACAGGGACGTCATGGCCCAGGCCGAGGGGCCACTACTGCACAGGGTGGCCCCGTCTCCAAGGGCTTCCTGGACCTCTGAGGGCCTAACCCTCGTGCCCACCCACCCACACTCTCCCTGTGGTAACAGGCGGCCTGAGCCCACAGGCCCCACGTGTCCCCAGAGGCACCTGATGCTGGCTCTGCAACACCAGGCTGCCCGGGCAGTCAGCCGTCTCGAGACCCTGACAGAAAAGCTGCTGGTCAGGTGGAGTCAGGCAGGACACAGCTGGAGCCCTCACGCACAGTCACCCCAGCCCGAGTTCCACCCACGATCACCTGGCCTGCGCCCTGTTCCAGCTTGCATATGCATGATGCTGGGGGCAGAGCCCACGGGCACGGTTCTGGGTCCTGGCACGGGGCTGCCAGGGCCACTGCGGGACACGGCAGAGGGTGGCCTTCCTGCTGGCACTCACAAACTGTCATCCCCTCGTTGCTGCCCCAGTTCCGAGAAGACCCTGGCAGCCCTGCCCCACCGAGAGCAGTGCTGGGCTTCCTCGCAGCTGTCGGGCCATGGCTGGAGTGGAGAGGGAAGGGGGCAGGAAGCCCGTGGCCTCAGGCCTGCCCCCTCCCTGCGGCCACTAAGCGAACGTCGTGGTCCTTGCTGACCACAGCCCGACCTCACAACAGGGACAGATCACAGGGCTGCCCCTCGAGTCAGATACCCTTTATGACAACTGCTACAAGACGCTCTGCAGAAAACCCAAAGTTCGAGGAGTGAGGGAGAGCCTGGAGGGGACGTGTCTCGGGAAAGCCTGACGAGGTAAGGGCAAAAACCTGGATTTTTCCGAGGAAAGAGCAGAGAAGGGGCTGGGGCGTGGCCACCCCTGGGGTGGTTTTTCCCCTGCCCTCTCGCCATCTCCCTGTCTCTCTCTGGCAAGTGCACTTGCCCTATGGCAAAGGCCTAAAAAGAAAAAGAACCTGGATTTTCCCAAAGTAAAGATGGCCAGGAAAGACGGGACGCAGAGCTGGCGTGGCGGTGCAGGCCTGCTGTCCCAGCTGGGGGAGGCTGGAGGGGAGCCGGGCATCACGGGAGACCCTGTTCCCAAGGAAGGACGGGACACAGAGCTGGCGTGGCAGTGCAGGCCTGCTGTCCCAGCTGGGGGAGGCTGGAGGGGAGCCGGGCATCACGGGAGACCCTGTCCACAAAGAAAGGGCAAGAGGCTGCCAGCAGCAACCCTCCCAAGGCCTGTGGTGTAGACCGAAGCCCAGGGCACCGGCAGCCCGCCACGGTGTGCTGAGGTGCCCCCAGCTTCACCGCGGGCTTGGCTCCCTGCCACCATGACCACGGGACACACCTTGTGCTCAGCCTGGCAGTGTTGTGTTCAGATAAACGGAACACTTCTGAACACACGGGCGGACCGCCCCCAAGGCAGTGATACAACAGAGCCAGGAGGGCGAGGCAGGAGCCTCCACAGGGTGGAGAGGATGGGGACGATCCACGGTTGGGGCGATGTCCTGCTGGGAGCAGGGGTGAAGCCAGGACTTGCTCAGACAGGAAGAGGGCAGAGGGCGGCTGTCCCTGTGGGGCAGCGGCAAGGTGGGCACTGGCCAGGAGCCCCAGACGCCAGGCGAGGCTGGCTCAGAAGGCAGTCCTGGCAGCAGCACAGCAGACTCACAGCCGCGAGACTTGGAGAGTGCCAAGGACGGGGCCCAGGGCTGCGGGACCTGCAGGGAGCACGAAGCTGGCCGGCATGCTGGGCACCGAGGCAGCAGGACACGCTATATAAGGTGACCACGGAAGGGCTGCGAGACAGGTGCTGCACTGGCTGGCCCCGTCTGCAGCCAGAGGCCCAGGCCCGGTCCCCGGCAGCCCACCCCGTCCGCAGAACAAACGCCTGGTGTCTTCTGGGAAGCCATGGCCGCCGAATGCTGACAGGAGACGCAGGCCAAGCTTGGGGAGAAGCACGCGAGTGACTAACAGCCACAGCCGTCCAGGCTGTCCGTGGCTCCATCTGCTTCCCTGCAGCCAAGGCCACCAGCCACGCCGCACTCCTCCCTAGCAGCTCAGAGGAAGCGCCTTGCTGGCCACAGACCAGGACCACGTACCCGAGCATCGGCCCGGAACTCCCGTTTCCTCCGAATCTTCTTGAAGATTTCCGTCAGCTCGTCTCGGGGCTCGTCTCCGGAGCTGGTCCCGGCAGCGGCAGCCTCGGAGGTGGCCCCCGGCGCAGCGGGGCCTGGGAGTGGTAC
>NW_006201951.1:1350444-1356470 GCF_000334495.1 Tupaia belangeri chinensis
CCTCGCACCAGCCGCTCCGTGGCCTGAGGCACCGACATGCTGTGGAGGAGAGCGGCTCCAGCCTGCCCCTGCCTGCCTGCGCTTGCCCAGGCAGGGGCCCGGGACCCTAGCCACCCTGGCGTCAGCGGGCGACCAGGAGAGCCTCACACGGGGATGACCATCCCGAGAGCGGTGGGGCAGAACCCCTGCTAGCCAAGGGGGCCCCAAGATGTGCGCTGAGCTAGGCCACGCCCACCGTCGCCGGGCTTACTTAGGAGCCCCACAGAGGCCAGCCAGGACTCCTTGAGGGATGGCCCACAGTCGACACCCTGCAGGGCAGGCTCGGGGTGGGGGAGCACGCACGCCCCGACAGCCAAGAGCACACGACTCGGCACTCTCATCTGCCAAGAGGGAGAGGACCCGGGACCCTGGGGCTCTCAGACAACAGGCCTGGCTAAGATGCCTGTCAGCGGCGCACGCAGGATCAGAGTCAGGACAGGAGGTGCCACCCCGGGAGCCCCCCAGCCCCAGCCCCAGGCCAGGAGGCCGGCGACATACTGGCTCAGCCGCAGGGCCTTGGCCGCCCTGGTCTCGGGGAAGCCCATCTCCGTGAGCTGCCGCAGAGCCGCCTCGTCCACCCGCTCGTCGTCTTCATCCAGCATTGCTGCAGGCGAGAGGGCAGCCCTGATGCCCACGGCGGCTGAGCCCCATGCCCGCTCTCGCGACGGTGCTGCCACAGCCCCCAAGGCGGGAGTGGAGGGGAGAGCGCTGCTCACGTCCCCATGCGACCACGGGCTGTAGGTGCCGCCGGGAGTGGGTGGCCGCCCGGTGCTGGCGGGCACATACCGTTTGCCTTCTTAAACAGTTCCACTGCATCGGGGTTCAGCGCCAGCAGCTTCTGAGCCACCTCAATCAGGGACACCAGGATCTTCCGGAGCTCTGTCTGGAACTGCAGCGGGAAGAGAGAAGGTCGTTTCTCTAAAGCCCAAAAGCATACCTGAACGGCGGCTCCACTCCTGTACTGCGAGGGCCAGAACCACACAGCTGAGGCCAGAGGCGGCAGAGTAAGCCACGGCCCACATGCCAACTACACAGCTCAGGTGCCAGACCTGCAGCTTAAAACCATGCTGGGCACGTCCGTGTGCATGCCCAGAACCTCCACGGAGAGGGCAGCAGAGCAAGGACCGCAGTGGGTCCATGCCTCCTGGTGGGTGCTTCCTCACTCTCCCAACCCCCTTCTTTGTCTCTCCCTGGTGAATACATGTGAGTACATAACAAAAACTAAATTTTAAAAGTTATTTTAAAAAGTAGTACAGGGGCCAGTAGATGGCATAGCAGTTAAGGTGCTGGACTCCGACGTGATGTACTGCGGTTTAAGTCCCACACCTGGCGGCTTGGAACTCATGCCGAGCACATGTGTGCACTCAGAATCCCCGGGAGAATGGGCAGCAACATGGTCGTACCCCCAGAGGGTCATTTCTCACATTCCCTCTCCGGCTGTCTTTCTGGCAAGCGCGTGAACCCTAAGGCAAGAACCTAAAAAGTTTTAAAAGGGTGGGCAGCAGGTGGCATACTGGTTGGAGCACTGGATTCTCACAGGGCCAACTGCAGTTCAAGTCCTGGACCTGGTGGCTTGAAACTCAGGCCAGGTGCATGTGCGTGCATGCCCAAAATCCTGATAGGAGGGTGGAGGAGGAGCTGCGATTTGACCAGCCCCCTTGGCGGGTGATTTTTCTCTTTTTGTCTCTTTCTCTCTCTTTCTAACAAGCACACGTGCCCTAGAAAAAAAAAGGAAAGAAAAAAATCTCAAAAAAAGGAAAAGGAGGACCAGCAGTTAGCATAATGGCTATGTAGCTGGACTCCCACATAGTCAACTGCAGTTCACGTCCTGGCCCCGGTGGCTTAAAAACTCACGCTGGGCGCGTGTGCGTGTGTGCCCAGGATCCCGAGAGGATAATGGAGGAGAAGGGATTGCAGCGTGGCCATCCCCCCTGGGGGGAGATTTCTCGCTTTCTGTCTCTGTCTCTCTCTGTCTGGCGAGCGCACGCGCACTGTAGTAAAAACCTCTTAAAAAAAAAAAAAAAAGGGAAAGGGACACCGCTCTCCTCGCAGAGCTCAGACACACCGAGCAAGGGGAGGCTCTGCAAGGAGGAGCTCACAGCAGCGGGACAGTTCTGTCCGTCTGTCTGCACAGACTGGCCATGGACGGAAAAATGTCCCGTGACGATCGCTGAACACTGACGGTGACACCTGTGTGCCAAGCATCCGAGAGGCTGGCACCACCTAACCAAAGACCTCCCTCTGGCTTCGTGGCAGGGTGCAGACTGCGCAGTGGCCCAGCCACAGTCTTTGCTGGTCGCCTGCTGGGAGCACGGCCAGGGCGTCCCGACAGCACGCACTGCAGCCAGTCAGCCTCCCCAGCACAGTGGAAGGGCCAGCAGGTGGGCACCCGGCCTGTACACGGAGCAGCTGCCCGGCCGTGCGAGACACGACACCACACCAGGAAAGGCACGTCGGAGCTGGATGTTCGCATGCCCAGGAAATGCACAGGAGGGGCCCCGTCCCAGTCAGCCAGAGCCCTCTAGGGGGACCTCAGAGAGCTGCTAAGGGAGCGGGCTCTTGGCGGGCCAGTCAGGCCTGGCACAGGATGGTCCCCGCCCTGCGGCCCAAGGCCTGCATACTGGGGTGTGTCCTTGCGGGCACTACAAATGCCTACCCTCAGACTCAGCACTTTCTGACCCGGAACACCCAGGAGCTCAGATTCAATCTCAAAGCTCTAACCAAAGCCAGGGTTCCCGATACCTGTGGGCACCGCCTTGGCCAACGTCTACCTGGGGAGGCCCAAGCCGGGCGCCCGGGCAGCAGAGGGCATGAGCAGCACTTTCAGGACCCTCCCTTCCACAGCCCTGGGCTCCTCGGTCTCCCTCCTCCCAGTCCTGCCTTCCAGCGTCTTCAACTCTGCATTTTGAAATAGTTGTTTACACAAAAGCAGCAAAAATGGAAGAGCCCGCGTACACCCTCTGCTGGCTTCCCAAACACTCTCTGGCTCTTCCTGCAGCTCCCGCCCACCACCAGCCCAGCGGCCCGCACTCACGTCTCTCGCCGGCACTCACGTCTCTCATGCTGGTCTGGGCCACGGCCCGGTCCGTGCTGTAGGAGGGCAGGCCGGCGGTCGCTTTGAGGATAGCATCTCTATCTGGAGCTTTCTGGTCTTGTTTTTTCTGCACAGAAATAAGCAAAGTCAGAAACAGCCTACATGCAAAGGCAGTGGGGCTTGTACCCAAGGCCACAGAGCCCCAGCCAGGGAGAAGCCGGCCTCCTTCAGACCTAGAGCTGTGAACACCTCTGCAATTACAGAGGGCTCTGGACCGGCCTCAGGGAGGGAGACTGGACGAGAAGCTGAGGCAGTGACTCCTGCCTGCTGTGGACAGAACATGGCAGGGTGGGCCAAGGGGAGGAGACTGCAGAATGATAACCACTCGGGCTGTGGCGGGGCCGGGACAGACGCGCCTTGGAGGGACTACGCAGCCTTGCAGGTGAGCCTCAAGGCCGAAGCACACACATGCCCCTGCTTCTGGACTCCCACGCCCATGGCCCAACGTGGCAGCAAAGGGCAGATAGAAGAAACTCACGAGAACAGGAAGAGTGGGAGAGCGAGTGAGACCAGGTGAGCCACGGACACATCCTCAGAGCACAGAGGTGGGGACCGAAGCAGCCTCCAGGCCAACCCGGGGCCGCGGGAGACGGTGCTTGCAGCGGCCAAGACAGGCCAGACCTCAGGGCTGCGAGGGCTGAGGTGAGCTGTGGGCACTGCCTTGGCCAGCATCTACCTGGGGAGGCCCAAGCCAGGCGGCCGGGCAGCAGAGGGCATGAGCAGCACTTTCAGGGCCCTCCCTTCCACAGCCCTGGGCTCCTCGGTCTCCGGGACATGGCGAGGACAAACATGCCGTGGCACAGAAGGGTAAGAGGAGGGTCTGCACCCCAACCAAGCCCACTGCTGGAGCAGCCTCAGGCACAGAGAGCCCCACAGCCTGCCAGGGTCTCTGAGCAGTGACAGAGAGCAGGTCACGGGGCCGAAGGGAGCGTCCAACATGGAGACGAGACCATGAGGGCATGAAGGGAGAGACAGGGAGGAGGAGGGCATTTAAAAGCCAAGAAACAGGGCCGCCGAGGGCACAGACCACACAGGGCTGCCGTACGGGATGGCCCTGTGGCCTGCTAATTAAGAAGACCAGACCCCACATGGCCGACTGCAGTTTAAATCCTGGCCCTGCTGCTTGAGAGACAGCCTGGGCACATGTGCACGGGGAACCCAAAACCCAACAGGAAGGAAGGGCGACCCGGCGTGACCACGCCCACCGAGGGAGGCTGTCCCTTTTGCTCTGGGAGTGCCTGCGTCCTCTGATGCCACGCACACAGCACTAACTGGAGGTCCAGCCCATGGCTACAAGAGGGTTCAAACACCCAAGGGCTGGGAGTAGGATTCTCCCAGAGCCCGGAGGAGCCAGCCCTCATGTCTCAGCATCAACTCAAAGCCCAACGCTGCAGAGCGCAGCCACGCTTGCCTGCCCCTGGCAGCCCGGACGGCGACTTCAGATCAGCTAAGCCCGTGGCGATGTGGGTATGGGGCAGGCCTGCGGCAAAGAAGCGCACACAGGCCCCAAAGATCCTCACAGAGAGGCAGGACGACACGGGCTGTGCAGGAAGACGAGACAGGCCGGGACCAGCAGGCCTGCAGGGACAGCGCCGGAGAGAAGTGGGACTGGCAGGCGACCAAGGTACGCGACCATGCCTCAGAGGGCTCACCTGTGCACCTGGGGAGTACGGGAACGCCAGAGACCTGCCAGGACACTGAGCAAATAGACAGCGCGGGCCATTCAGCTCAGGAGAAGAGTGGAAGGATGGACCGCATGGGCGCTCTGCCCGTGGTGGAAAATAGCACTTAATAGTAAGGGAGGGAACAGCAGATGGTGTAATGGCTATGTGTCGCTGGACTCCCTCGGAGTCGACCGCAGTTCGCGTCCCGGACCCGGTGGCTTAAACTCATGCCGGGCGTGTGTGCGTGCGTGCCCAAGATCCCGAGAGGAGAGTGGAGAAGGGATTGCGGCGTGGCCATCCCCCCGGGGGGTGATTTCTCGCTTTCTGTCTCTCTGTCTCTGTCTTTCTGGCAAGCACATGCACCCTATAGTGAAAATCTCTCAAAAAAAAAAAAAAGTGAGGAAGATGGAGACCACCTCGGCCATGGTCTGAGTGCACTCCTGCGGCAGAAGCGGGGGGAGCCACGGGGGCCTAGAGTCTAAACCCGGTAATTCAGGACAGCGGCCTAAGGCACTCTACGCAGCAGAGGCAGGGGCTAAACGCAGCGGTCTGACCAGCACATGCGGCTCGGGAGTGAGGGCCCACGCGTTCTATGAGACACCTGTGGCACATGTGGCTCGGGTGTGAGAGCCCATGCATTCTATGAGACACCTGTGGAACATGCGGCTCGGGTGTGAGGGCCCATGCGTTCTATGAGACACCTGTGGAACATGCGGCTCGGGTGTGAGGGCCCATGCGTTCTATGAGACACCTGTGGAACATGGCACAGGGGGTGGTGGAGTGGGGGTGGGCGCCTCCCACCCTGGCACCAGGGGCCGCACTCAGTGAGCGCCAGCCAGGCTTCTGGCATGTCCCCAGATGGAGCCTTATGGGAGTTCCAGAATCAAAGCCGCGACTTCAGCGACACACAGAGAGCCGAGGTCTATAAGGTTCTATAAGACACCTGTAGCACAGCGAGGCTTGTTAAGCAGCAGCACTCGAGTGTGCGTGAACACCTTACCATGCGGCACTCTGCAAAGACCTTTGTGAAGAGAGCAGGTGAGCTCGCAGCCCGGCCCGCAGCCTGCCAGGCCATCGGCAGGACGTGTGGCTATGGGCGTAGCTGTGGCCGTGGGCCAGGATGCACTACGAGCTCAGCTACGGGCCTGCAGCCTGGATACCACCGGTCAGCCCGTAACCTGGGAACGGCAGGGCCGGCCCTGCCCTGCCCACAACAGGGCGGGGGGGGG
>NW_006201951.1:1359369-1359606 GCF_000334495.1 Tupaia belangeri chinensis
CATGTCCCGAGATGGAGCCTGGCGGGAGTGCCAGAACCAAAGCTGGGACTTCAGCGACACACAGAGAGCCGAGGTCTATAAGGTTCTATAAGACACCTGTAGCACAGCGAGGCTTGTTAAGCAGCAGCACTCGAGTGTGCGTGAACACCTTACCATGCGGCACTCTGCAAAGACCTTTGTGAAGAGAGCAGGTGAGCTCGCAGCCCGGCCCGCAGCCTGCCAGGCCATCGGCAGGGA
>NW_006201951.1:1359670-1364472 GCF_000334495.1 Tupaia belangeri chinensis
CGGCCCCCCGCCTGTTGCCTTTCCCAGAAGCGGCTGGCTGGGGACAGGCTGCGGCAGGCCCAGGCTAGGGCACCACCCGTGCTGAGGCCAGGTGTGGCTAGAGATAAGGAGGGTGGGCATCCCGGAAAAGAGCCGCAGCAGCGTAGCTGCCGTCAGGGTGGCCGGTCGTCCCTGGGACGAGCGCTCTCCTGAGCACATCAAAGCCCAAGTGGGAAAGGACCCCCAAGCTGAGGAAAGACAAAGCTGCTCAAACGAGGCGGCCGCCCTTCGAGCAGCTCTGCTCCGTGCTCAGGCACAAGACGGCGCCGACAGGGCTCGCCTTCCATGTGCACCATGTATCTCGAAAGACTGAGCTTCCGGGCACCTGCAGTCGATGGCAGTGCCAATAACGCAAACCCCGAGAACACCCGGTTCTGTCCTGCGACGGACCAACAGAAAGACAGCCAGACAGAGCTGCTTGGAGCGCCTGCCCCATGTCACGTGGCCTGTTAGGGACTCCCACGTTCTCTGCCGCACGGACCCGCTGCTCGAGACCAGGGGCACTGCAGCAGAACGGTGGCCGAGGAGCCCCGCTGAGCCCCCAGGGCCCTCACCCTCCCACACCGCAGCCAACAGAGTCAGGTGTTCTGAGAGCTGGGGGCACTGTCATGGACCAGTGGCACCAGTTACATTGCCAGACATGACAGCACCGCGGTGGCGAGTGCACACGATGCTACTTAGGGACACCTCAGGTGTGGTCCCGCCTAGAACGCCTGTAGCGCAAGCGTGGGGACTCACCTTCTCCTCTGCAGAGACGTCGGCCATCTTCGGCAGTGGGGCCGGGTGCCGCTTCCTGATCAGCAGCAGGACGTCTGGAGGGGGACACTCGTGTCCATCAAGCTGCTACTGGTAAATCGCAGGATGGACGAGGGTCCCCAGGACAAACCGGGAGTGGTCAGACACCTGTCCCACCTTCCCTCGCTTTTGCACGTCCGTACGGCCCTAGCTGGCCTTCAGCCTCCTGGCCTGGCAGGAAAGTGGCCGGGGCCACTGCCGGGGACAAGGCCCTGGGGACCACCCACACAGAGCACTGGCAGAAGCCCTGCGCGGCGCTCTCATGGTACCAGCCTGGCTTTCCACACCATAAGCCCAGAGCATGCGGCCTTAGCTCTCAGCGCAGCCGGGGGGGAGGGGGTGGTGGGCACCTCCTACCCGGGCGCCGGGGGCCGCACTCAGTGAGCGCCAGCCAGGCTTCTGGCATGTCCCCAGATGGAGCCTTACGAGAGTTCCAGAATCAAAGCTGCGACTTCAGCGACACACAGAGAGCCGAGGTACCCCCACGCGCCTCCCGGGCACAACACAAGCCACAAGCAGACATCATCCTGAGGTCTTCCCACAAGGGTGCTCAAAATCCCCGCCAACCCCAAAACGAGCGTACATGAGATCTGCAGCCTTGGCTTTGCGCCGGGCCCTGGAGCTCCTTGTTCGGCTCTGGCCGCTGCTGTACAGGGCAGACACCCATGGCTGGTAGGCACCCTCCCAGACGCTGCCCATGCCGCCACGGCCCTCACCTTGGTCCTGGACGTTCTCCTCCAGGAGGGTCTTGGGGTCGTTCAGCACCCTCTCAGAAGCAGCGTGCACCAGCTTGTGATGGCTGAGGCTCTTGGGGTCTTCCAAGCTCCCGTGAGCACACTGCGGGGGAAAACAGGCTTCAGAACACGGAAGAGGGGCTCCTGATGCTAACGGTGGGTCAGCACCCCAAGCCACACCAGCGACCCCTGCTTTCCACTAGCTAAGAAACGAGAATGCAGACGAGACCAGAGCATACCCAGCGACGGTGGGACCCAAACGCGACACCCCTCGCCTGATCCCCTGGGCCAGCACGATCCCCAACCCGCTATGTGCTCCTGAATGGGCTCGCTGCCTTGCCTGGCGTCACTTCCCGAGGGTGGCAGCCTGACTTGCTTAGTCTGGAAGGACCTGGAAAGCAGTTTTAGATAAAAACAGCAGGTGCGGTTCCTGACACCCAGGGACCACCCAGGGACGCACGCGTCTCATGCCTGGTTTTCTCTCGCCGGATGGGGGCACGGCCGTCTGCAGGATGCAGGCAGTCGGGGTATGTCTGTGGGCCCACAGGCCCGGGAGAGCCCTGGCACCTCTGCCCTCACTAGGTGACAGCCACATGAGAAGCCGTGCGGGGGCCCCTGCAGGGTGGACGGGCACAGTGGCGTGAGTTGCCAGGGGAAGGGCAGAAATGAGCACTCCTCACACATGGGGCAGACAGCACGCACCACAGCCACCGGAGGGACCCAGGTGACCTGGGAACCTGTCCCCCACCCATGGCAACAGCTCCCAAACCCTAGAGGGCTCCCGGCAGATGCCCTGAGGTACTGCATCCGAAGGCCACACAGCGCATTCCTGGGACCCTGCAGACATGGCTCCTCCTGCAACCAAGGCTGTGCCCCCGCACTCCGGGACACCCTCCGGGGACCACGCAGGCCCCGCTGCCCTCCAACCCGGGCTGGCTGACTGCCCGTGCGCTCGCCGCTCTGTGGAGGGCAAACGCACGTCCGTGTGATGGTTGAGGTGCTGAATGATGCCCGTGTCCCCACGCGCTCGCCGACGCATCCAGAGCACCATGTGCACCACACTTCCTGCCAGACAGGCGCGATAATCCACCTGGCCCCCACAAACCAGAACCCAGGTGGCGAGCAGAATCCAGAGCTCAGAGCTCGGATGGGTGCAGTGCTTGGTCCTGCTGAGTCCGAGGTGAGACCGTGGACTCCACAGGACCAGAACAAAAGACGCTGAGTGTGCTCCCAATGCCTGGCCACAGTGGCCCACAGGTTGCAAGCCTGGCCTGGCCTGGCCCACCCAGGACACCCTGCCTCGGACATCGCAGGAGCCTGGGCTCAGAACCCCCCGGAGGCTTGCCCACCCTCCACACAGGGGTGTGCAGATCCCCAGCCGCCACGCCGTCTCTCAGGAAAGGAGAAAAGCTGAAGCCTGGGCCCCTGCCCAGCACTGGCAGGTGACGGGTAAGCGGAGACCCCCAACTCCCCCTCTGCTCCACGACGGCTCCGCTCCCGACACTGGGCACTCTCTTTTGCCGTTCTGGACGTGCCGCCGACCTGCCTGGACCAGGACACGGCACCTGGAGTGATTTTCTACAACAATCCTGGTTCTGGTTGCCACACACACTACACTCGGTGAGGTCAGCAGCAGGCCAGGAGTGGACGCAGCGTGTGCTGTCCACACGGCACGCAGCCACTTCCTTCAGGGCCTCCACTCTCAGCAGGTGACAAAGTCCGAAGCAAGGCCATGACAGGGCAGGAAGGCTCCCACACCCTAGTGCACCCCACTCCTCCCACCTGGGGCCATGGGACTGTCCCCACTCTGGGCCGAAGTGTTACTGTCACCTGTGGGCACACGGCCACATGGTCCGGGCGACCTCAGCAGCACCTTGGCAGGCACTGCTTTCCTTCCGGCAACCTCATGGACTAGCACGCAGCCCCCCACCCGGCCAAGTGACTGCGGGCCTTTGCCCGCCAGCTGCGCAGGGCACTGTACCCCACCCCGTCTGTCAGAGGCAACAGAAGCCCGAGGTCACCACCAGGGCACACGCTGTTTGGATGCCACAGGAAAGGGCAGGCCACAAGGCGTCCCCTTCCTTAAGAGTTGGGACGCTGACATGCCGATGAGCCCTAGCCAGCCCCCAGTGCTCCTGAGGTTTGTCGTAGGCCCCGGGGTCCCAGGCCTCCCCTCGTGGCCCCATCGTGGAAACACGTTTGCCAGTTCACGCTGACAGCGAGCTGAACCGGGTGCCGGGCCAGTGGAAGTGGCTGGGGCGGAAGCTGGGGTGGACAGGTGCGTCCACCACGCCGGTGCGCGCTTTGGTGCCACGCCCGGCCTGGCCGTGCTGGGCCAGCCTTGGACGCCGGGTGGAAAGCACACCCTCAAAGAGCTTCGTCTCGGACAGGGGAGGAAACGGACCCCAGGAAGGCTGCTACACACATGCGTGCACACGCGCGCTTCACACGCAACACTGGCTCTGCCGGGATGCCGCAGTGCGCCCTCAGGTCTTGGCGGCTTTCAGAGCTCAGAGCTGCCCGGCTGGCCCCGAGGTAGCGCCATTGCACGAGGGTGCCCGGAGCCTCCCCGACCTGACCTGGGAGGTCGAGACCTCACCGTAGCTCACATCTGCGTGTCCCAGCTGGCGTCGACCCTGTCCTCGAGCCAGGGGTGGCCGCATGCACCCTATAGCTGCAGAGCCCCCCAAAGAACACCCAGGATGGTGACTACAAAGCGGCCAGTCCCTGTAACCGCACCTGGGCACCGACACGTCGCTGCAGAACACCGACAGCCCGTCACACTTCTCACATGTGACTTGTCGCACTGAATGCCATGGCCTCCTCTAACCAGGCCTGGCAAGGAACCCGCGGTCGTGTGCAGTGTCGAGTTTCCCCAGGCCGCCAAGCCCCAGCTGCCTGAGTCAAGAGCAGACACCGAGAACCGAGAACCAGTTCCAAGGCGTCGCGCCCAGCAAGCTTTCAACACGCTCTTGGTGCGCCCTCCTGGGCCTTCCCACCGAGGGGTTCTGCCTCCCAGAGCCAGGGTCCGGGGCCCAGGCTGGCTGAGCGCCCAAGAGGGGAACCGGAGGGTCTCCTGCCCGACGGATCTACCCGACTCCTGGGGAGCTGCTGGAAAACCACCCCACCGCGTAGGTCCCCAGTGGCCGGGAAGGCGGTGGGGTCAGGGAGGAGGCGGCCGGGAGGGCGGCCTGGGGCGGCAGGGCGGCAGGGCGGCGGGAGGGCGAGGGCGGC
>NW_006201951.1:1364854-1366007 GCF_000334495.1 Tupaia belangeri chinensis
GCGCGCCGCCGCGCCGGAAGTGCGTCACGGGGCGCGCCTGGAGGACGCCGGGAGATGTGGTTCCTTGGCGGAGCCCCCTCCGCGGCCGCGCCGGAAGTGCGTGGGCCGCGCCCGGGGCTTGCCGGGAAGTGTAGTTTATAGGCGCTCGTTTCCGCCCGCGGGCGCCTGCACCTGCGACCCCGGCCACTGGCGTGGGACCTCAAGCGCTGGCAGGGCCGCCGTGCGGTGGCCCTGAGGGTGAAACACGCTGGGATCGAAGGAAAGGGAGTGCGACTATCTCGGCCGTGTCCTTACATTGGCGACATGTCGAAGTGGGGCTTGCCGGGAAGTGTAGTTTATAGGCGCTCGTTTCCGCCCGCGGGCGCCTGCACCTGCGACCCCGGCCACTGGCGTGGGACCTCAAGCGCTGGCAGGGCCGCCGTGCGGTGGCCCTGAGGGTGAAACACGCTGGGATCGAAGGAAAGGGAGTGCGACTATCTCGGCCGTGTCCTTACATTGGCGACATGTCGAAGTGACGTTGAGGATGTACTGGGTTAAGAGCACATCGTTAAAATCAGCGTCACCTGGGCGCCAGCAGCGGCACAAGGGGCACGCGGCTGCACCCCGCGTGGCCAGCTGCAGTTTCCATCCCGGGCGCAGCGACTGGAGCACACGCCCGGCACGTGCGTTCCTGCCCACAATTCTGAAAGGAGGGGGACACGGGGGAGCGGGCTGGCCCTGGGGGTGGGCGATTCTCACCTTCCCTGTCCCTCTGCTCACCCTCTCTCTCTGGTGAGTGCATGTGCCCTACAACAAGCCTAAAAACGAAAACAACCCATGGGGCCTGTTTTTTGTTTTCGTTTTTCACCTTTTAAGCGATGACTACTCTGCAGCCGTCCTCCAGTGACAGGCCAGTCCCCGCTAACAGGGACACTGCCACAACTAGCACTGCCCAGGGTGGACAGGGCCAGCCTGTGAGGCTCTGGATTCCAAATGGCTGAGCCTGTAGACCTGGAAGCTCAAAAACACCCCTCATGCCTGTGCCCGGGTGCCCGAGACCCTGAGGTGACGGGGCCATGCAGGCAACACAAGCTGGTAAGGATGCTGCCTCCCATTCTAAGGCAGGGCCTGGACTGGGAAGAAACTGAGGCAGGGCCCAGTTTACGAGCCCTCC
>NW_006201951.1:1366589-1366849 GCF_000334495.1 Tupaia belangeri chinensis
GTGAGCTACAAGATCCTCCTCCTTTCCCATATAAGATCATAGACTCACTCTCTGTTGTTGTAATGTATAGATAGTCCATATATTAACTGTGTCTTTACTTAGCAAGACAAGATTTCTATCTAGGTCTTTGCAACCAGCAATGTTACCGGCCTGGCCAGGGACTGAAGTTATCAAACATCCTGCAAGCCCCTTCTTCAAAAGACCCTTCCCAGTAATCAAGATCTAAGAAGATACAACAGACAAACGGACTTCCTCATCCT
>NW_006201951.1:1367003-1370363 GCF_000334495.1 Tupaia belangeri chinensis
GGCAGCCTGGAGCTGGCTCTGGCTGTGGCCGGCTGAGAACATGCTAAGGAGCAAAGAGGTCTCAGTCTAATTTGTTGTTCCTGATCACCCGTGTCGCCTTCCTGTGTACGAGCCACCCTCCACTGCCGAGGCCGGATCCCGGCACTGAGGGGATGCAGAAATGGAGCCAAGGCTGAGGTTTAGGGTAGGTAACCCCCAGACTGGAGCAGGACTGGGGGGGCCACCCATGGGAAGCGCCGGACTGCCCTTTTTGCGGGTTTGCGGGGGGAGCAGCCTGCTTCAGGACAGAGGCAGCGAGGGGACCTGGCTGCGCAGTGCCACGGCTCGTGTGCAGCGTCTGCGTGGACTTCTGGGGCGTTGCTACACAGTGGGGCGCGCAGAGCTTGTGCCCAGGAGCCGAGACGCAGAGGCACGCCAGGCGGGGACCAGGGCACCAGGTCCACCTGGGAGCCCCTGGCCTGCCTTCAGGTACACGTTCACCTCACCATGCCATAAAGCTTTTGGCTCCACCACACGACTGTCTCTGACCGAGTCTTCTCTTCCAAGAGAAGAACCGAGGTCCCCGCTTTCTCACTTTCTCTCTTCATCTCCAGTAACTGCATGCCCTCTAGCAAATTACACAAGAAAGGAAGACAGAGAGAGAGAAGGGAGCCCACCGTGTCTGTGGCTGCCCACCCCTGCCTTTGGCTTGCACTGCTTCAGAGGGAGGGTCTCCGGAGGGATCCCCAGGGCAGCAGTTCAGCCGCACCTGGGAAGGTTCAGGCAGTGTTTCTCAGGCCTGCCCGGGGCCTGTGTTGGAGCCTCGGGCAGGCCAGAGTCTCCTAACGAGGACACTGCCACAGCAAGCCCTGCCCAGGAGAACCCAGTGCTGACCGCTGTCATCTCTGACGGACACACGGGCCAAGAAGGCTGGCACCTCGCGGCCAAGCGGTGAGCATGTTGGCTGCACCAGAGGGCCCTGCTGGCCCAGCACTTGTGCGCAGAAGTGGGCCACTGGGCCGCTCCCTACAGAAACGTAGCCCTGGCCCACGGGGACGCTGGCTGGGGACAAGCCCTCCCGCTCTCCTCCTTGCATGAATAAGGAATGCTCCCTTCTGCGACACGTGGTCTCGGTGGCAGAGCCGTCCCGTCTGGTGCCATGAGCCTTCCCGGGCTTCTGATGTCACTTGGGCTGGAGAATCACTACGCTGCACCGAGGCTGGCTTGTGTGGCACCTGCGAGGACGGCAGCTGCCCCCGGGCACAGGCAGTGCCTGTGAGACTCACTTTCTGTGAGATGCGACAGAGACTGTTTTTTTTGTTTTGTTTTGTTTTTTTGAGAGGTTTTTGCTATAGGGCACATGCGCTTGCCAGAGAGACAGAGAGACAGAAAGTGAGAAATCACCCCCCAGGAGGGATGGCCACATTGCAATCCCTTCTCCTCCATTCTCCTCTCGGGATCTTGGGCACGCACGCACACGCGCCCGGCATGAGTTTAAAGTGCCAGGTCCAGGACTCAAACCACGGTCGACTACGTGGGAGTCCAGCAACATAGCCATTTTGCTAACTGCCAGTCCCGAGACTGTCTTCTTGACCAGGCTCTGGGGAGGCTCCTTAGCTCACCCTGGTTTCATCTGTACACTTCCTGGCGGGACCCAGCCTTAGCAGAGAGCCGGCCAGCCAGTGCCCTCGGATCAGCGTCCACACATGGCAGGGCCCCACCCCGCCCCCCGGCGCAGTCCCGCCCTGTCTTTGGCAGGAATCCTGCGAGGTCGGCTTGGCCACAGTCCCTCCTCCCTGAGGTCCCCCACTGACTTAGCGCCCTCCAAACCTGCCCCGCTCCCCGGCTGTGGGCGCCCACCTGCCCTGCTCTCTTCAGAGCTGAGCACCGTCTCTCCCGGCTGAGACCCTCCACCTGTCCCTGGGCCTGTTGTGGTCCTTAAGAAAGCCAGGCTTTAACAAGGGCCAGGGATTTTTCTTTAAAAGGAGATGAATGTGAGTCCAGTGGCCTGGGCCAAGCCAGGCCTGCGTCCGACATCACTAGCTCACCTCCTTGCTCCAAACCCCTGTGTTGAGTGGCGACGCACAGACAGGGTTCCTGTTCTCAGAGGCTGGCAGCTGGACGGGGCGGGTCTCTAGCCCCAGGCGCTCGCTTCACCCACGGCAGTTCGCACATGTGGTCTCACTCCCTCTGTGTGATCACTCTGAATGTGTCCAAATTCCTCCTGTCCAGCCTAGCACTTCCTAACGGCGTCCCTTGAACTGTGCCTCTGTTACTGAGAATAGAGGTGCCTTAGCCAGGACCCGGGCGGAGCCTGTAGTGGGCATTTAACGGCAGGAGGTGGAGGTACAGGGTCGGGAGGCTGGGTGGGGAGCAGACAGGGACAGGAGCACAGGCAAGGGAAAGGAATGCGTGCACATGCGCAAGTGTGTGTGCCTGGAAAAAGCCAAGCTGCCCAGAGCTCTGGGAACACACAGGTGCTGGCAGGGTGGGGAGCTGGAGGGCCCAGTGGAGAGACAGTGAAGGGACCCTCACGTGAGCAAGCTGCAGGGGAGGGACGGCTGTGAGTGTTGACCAGCGTCGGGGTGTGGGGGCGCAGCACAGAGCCGCAGGAAGCAGAGGGAACTGGCAGCTGCCCAGCTTGCAGTGAGTGTGGGGATGAGCCAGGGCAGAGTGGAACGCAGCTCTGGTGGCCTACGGGAGCACTGCAAGAAGCCAGCTGGGCCAGGGAGGGTGCCAGGAGGCCTGGGCTGGGGTGGCAGGTGCCTGCGGGGCTACCAGCTGAAGGTGAGGGCAGCAAGCGTGGCGCTCAGTCACAGGTGCTTGGCTGTGGGCTTCCAGGAGGAAGTGGCCAGTGGCTGGAGCCCAGGCCGGAAGCTCAGGGAGAAGCCTGGGCTGGGGACAGGCCATTAGCCGTGCTGTCCTGTGGCCAGCACAAAGCTCAGCTGCCCTGCCCCATGTGGGAGGAGGGGCCCAGGAGGAAAGCAGAGAAATAGGCCGACAGTTCTAGGGGCAGCCCAGTGAGGTGCACGTGGACAGGGTCCTGGGGGGAAGCGGGCCCCCAGGGAGGACTGCGAGGTCTGGCCAGGGGAATGTCAGCAGGGGCCAGCAGGGCATGAGCTGCTCACAACTGTCACCTGCGGCCGCAGCGATGCTGTCCAGCAGGCCACCCCCAGCTTAGTGCCCGAGCTGCAGGGCCCACTGCTCCCAGGGCTGCCGGCGGGCCCAGGCTTGCTCCATGGGGTGCCACATTTGAGGGAGGGGCTAAGTGCCTCTGTGGAGGGGGGATGCAGGGTGGCCAAGGGGCCAGGAAGGGGACATGAGGAGGAGTGGGAGGGAGCACTGGCAGCTCCTCCCCCGAGGTGGGCTGAGAAGCAGGAA
>NW_006201951.1:1370539-1376625 GCF_000334495.1 Tupaia belangeri chinensis
CGCATCAGGGGCTCAGGGCACGGAGGGCGGGACGTGGCACGGGGCAGGAGTCCAGCACGGCAGAGGCCACACAAGCTCTGCGAGATTCCCCAGGCACACCCGTGCCGCGATCCAGGCTGGCTAAGGCCGGGTGGGAGGGTCACAGCATCAGGTGCCACTGGGGGTTCCGTCTGCCTAGCGCTCGCACCCGTGTTCTCACTCGTGGGTGAGATTGATAAACTTGAGAGAGAGAGAGAGCATGAAGGGGCAGGGCAGAGGTGGAGGGGCAGGGCAGAGGTGCTGGCACAGCGGGTCCTTGGCACCTCCTGTCCCTGACAAGGCAGGTGCGAGCCCCATCCTGCAGCGCCCCCTCCCCCACCTCCTGGCTTCCTCCCAGCCTGCCATGGGGCCTGCATAGGCCCAAAGGCAGACTGGTGCCCAGGGGGTCCGAGGCTGGCAGACACCTAACTGTGAGAGTGTGTGGGGTCCGGGGACCTGCTCTGGGCACTGCCCACTGGCCTCCCAGTCTCCCAGAGGGTGGCCAGGGGAGACCTCGGCACTGCTCACGGCAAGGTGTGAGACTACATTCCTTTCCTGCATCAAGTCACCGCAAACTGGCCACGGACCGGCCATAAACTGGGCGACAGACAGCCAGACAGCCCTCTTGCCACCTGGGGCCATAAGCCCCCAATCCCAGGGCCGTGCTCCCTGCGAAGCTCTGGGGGGGTCCTCCTTGCCTCTGCAGCTCCTGTGGCCAAGGCCCTGGGCGCCCCGTCCAGGGTCTGCTCTGTCTTCCCTGGGGCCCCTCCTCTGTGATGCTCTGAGCAGGACACTTGTCATCAGCGTAGGGTCCACCCTAACCCAGGCTAACCCCGTCCTTAACCACACCTACAGAGACTGTCCCCAGATAAGGCCCGCTGGTTTCAGGGGCCCGAGGGGGCTTCTATTCTGGGCCACCCTCCAGCCACCCTGGGGCTCTCTGCCTGGCCCCCAGATATACCTGCACTGGGAGCCCCTCCTGCCGTCCTGGGGGGTGCAGGGCCAGAGCCAGCAGAGGGCTGTGCCGGCAACACGGACTCTGAGCCTGAAGGGCATGTCCTCTGTCGGCCACCTGGCCTTGGCCTTGCCTGGGAGCCTGAATCTCTCCCCCATGCCATTGTTACCTGCTGTCCTCCACACCTGACCTACTGCTTCCTTGCTTACCCAGCCCAGGCCTCCTCCAGGGAGCCCATCTGGCTATGGCACCTGTGAACCACATCAGAGCATACAGTGTCCCTGCAAATAGTTCCCAGGAGCCTGCAAGTCGAGGGAAGTGAGTTCCGCAGGGCAGCTTCTCCCAGGCAGAGGTCAGCAGCAGGTGCACCCCTCTCTGCCACCCCCACCCCCCCAGAATGCAGGTGAGAAGCGGGAGGTAGCAGAGAGGCCTGGGCGAGTTCCTTACCTGTGCCCAGGTACTGTCTCCGAGGGCCACCCTCCAGGCCAGGCCCTATGGGATCCCCTGGGATGACGGGGTGGCTGGGGCTCCCTGCCTGTCCCTCCCCAGCCCAGAGACCCTGCCCCTCCCTGGCTGAGCCTGTCTCCTCTTCTGTAAGGACTAGGCTTCCGTGTGGCTGTGGTGACATGCAGGGGGACCCGAGCCCTCTACTCCCAGGGTCCGTCCCAGTTGCAGAGCCCAGCCCGGTCACGCTGCTCCTGGGTGGCTGGGCCAAGTGGGGTGTCAGCCTCAGCCCCTTGACTGGTATTCTGTGGGGA
This sequence comes from Tupaia belangeri chinensis, assembly GCF_000334495.1. Lineage (NCBI taxonomy): Eukaryota > Metazoa > Chordata > Mammalia > Scandentia > Tupaiidae > Tupaia > Tupaia belangeri. The sequence continues at coordinate 1,372,271 of NW_006201951.1, forward strand.
CCCCCAGGGCCCCCATCACTGGCCAAGGCCTGCTCGGGGCTCAGCTTCTCCCTGTGCCAACACTGCCTGCCCTCCTGTCCCGCAGCTGCTGGGCCACCGAAGGCTAGGGGTACAGCCGAACGAGCCCCAGGCTTTGGGGTGAGGGAGGAGCACTTTGGGGCCCCGGGGGGCCATGGGCCCATTCTAGTCAGTCAAGGCAGGAAAGGCACTCCCAGAGGGTTCCAGAATGTTCCCAGAGACTCCCTCAGTCAGGGAGGCTAGGCCGCAGGTCCAGGTCATGCTGTAGCGGGGCCCCAGGGAGCCCGCCACCTGCTCCAGGCCAGACATCCCAGGCCCAGCCCACACAGCATATGGCAGTGACGGCCGGTCCCCACGGAGCTCTGATGTTCAGCACCGAGGTCTTCAAAGAGCCGGCCAGTGAGTCCTCCTTCTGGTCCGCCAGCTCCCCGCCTCGGCTGGGCCCAGCGGGCATCTGTGAGGTCTCCGTGTCCCATCAGGGCAAAGCCAGGCCACCGGTCCAAGAGCTCCCTGGAGAGTCATTGCTGCCCGGCTGGGGGCTTCCCATGACCCCGCTGTCCTCCCCGTGGTGCCCCAACTCCCTAAGGAAATGTGGCCAAAGGCTGGCCCCATGGGGGCCTGGGAATAGCCCAGGTAGGATCAGCCAGGCAGGCAGGCTGGGCGGGTCTCCAGACAAGGATCTATGGGGCTCAGCATCTGACAGACAGGACTCTGTGGCCTCCACCCCAGGAAGGGACAGATCCCACAGAAGTTGTGGGCAGGCCATGGTGCCTTGAGGTGCCACTAGAGGGTGGTGGTGAGCTGCAGTCCCACGGTATCCGGCCTGGGGTGTGTGTGTGTGTGTGTGTGTGTGTGTGTGTGTGTGTCCCTGTGTGTGTCCCTCTCTGGTCAAGTTTAAAAAGTAAATAAAGTTTATAAAATAATTATTTTGAAAAAGAATAATGAGGAGAATGTTACCAATGGACAAAATGAAGTACAGGGACTGACACGAAAGGGAAGGTGCAGGATCTGCTTGACAGATTTTACTGTCATGGTTTTAAGGAAGCAAAACACAATTTAAAAACACAGTAACATTTCAACATGCTTTTGATGCACATGTGGCAAGGTTCTAGAAGAGCTTTTGGAGTGGGAAATATTATGTCTTTGAAATATAAAATATTCTAAGGGGGCTGTTTCAGTTTTTACTTTTTGAGTATTACTTGTAGTCATATCATCATTTAGTAATTTGATCAACAAGTAATTGTTCAGCAACTCACTGCTTTGGGAATAGTTTTAGTACCTGGATACCTATTGGTGAATACAGTAATTTAGACATGGCTGTAGTCCAATAGAGGGGAGACAGTTATCTTAACATTACAGAATACACATAAGCTCTAACTGTGTTAAAGTCTATAAAGAACACCATAGCTTCCTATAAAAGAGAGTAACAGTTGGTCACGACACCAAACGTTCTTTGAGGAGTCTGAAGAATTTACATGGGAAGAGTGAGAATTAACTAAGTTATGAGGGAGGAACAGTATTTGAGAATGATGGAAAAGGTTATGCAAAGAACACAGTAACCAAATTTTGGTGCAAATATAAAAAGGAAGTAAGGCCCATCTGCATGAAGTGTAGTAGGAAGGAGGGAGAGGAATGTAAGAGAAGATTGAAAAGATAGACAGAATCTTATTGACTATCTTGGATTTTACCTCAGAGAAGTAAGGGTGGCCCAAAATGCTTTTAGTGGAAGAAAACTATAATCTAATTAACTTTTTGGAAAAAAAAATAGCCTAACTATTGTGAAGACAATGGATGGAGACAGGTGTCCCTGTGTGTGACCTGAGTAGCACTTCCTACCCAAAACATCACAGGGCCGGAGCCAGAGCTGGCGCCTGGGTTGGAAGCTGCTGGCCTGCAGGGGTGAGGACGCAGAGCTGCCCAGCCTGCTCCGGATGGCACTCTAGGAGGGGCCAGCAAGGGGGAGGCAGTGGGGGCTGAGATGGTCCCCCATGCCTGGGGAGTGCCCCAGGAGCCCAGCTTGGAAAGCACAGATCCAGCCTGAGCCCCTGCGGCCCAGAGGGAAGGGGGCTGCATCTGGTCGCTCGTCCCACTCATGCAGGGCCTGGCGCCAGCACCACGGCTGGTCCGGACCAGTGAGGAGAGAACAAGGGTCTCAGGACACAATGCCATCCTTCCCCAGATCCCCCCACATCAGGCACCTGCCCAGGAGGGTCCTGGGGTTTGACAAAGTCGCAAAGGGGCTGCCAACAGGGATGGGCTGCCTGGGCGCTGCAGGGCAGGCTCCTCCCGGACTCCACGGAGACCCCAGCCTGGTCTTTTGCAGCATCTGCTGGGGCCAGCATCCTGGTGTATCTGCTGGTACATCGTGCCCACCTCTGCCTCCGGCTTCTCACGGCCTCTTCTCTCGGTGCCCTCCCCTCTGCTTGTAAGGCACTGGGTTTAGGACCACCCTGAGGCTCAAGGTGACCTCACCTGAGATCCTCCACTAATTTCAACAGCAAAGGCCCCACTTCTGAGAAGGCTCTTGGTGGGCTTGAGATCGGGCAGTGGCTCAGCTCTTGGCGCCAGCAGCGAGGCTGTGGCCTGCCCACAGTGTGTCCCCTCACTCGGCTCGCACACATGTGACCCGCCCTTTGCCCTAGGTGAGTCCCCCATGAGGCCTGAGTTCCTGGTGTGCAGAGTGGGAATGGGAGGTGTGGGACAGCACCCCCACTGCGAGCTGCAAGGTGTCAGGAGCCATGAAACGTGATGATGCCAAGGGCACAAAGTCAGAAATGCACCGCCGAGGGCCCCCAACAGGGAGGCCCTGACCATCGCTCCGCAGACCGACAGGATAATCAGGTGGCTGTGCTGCCCTGGTCAGCTGGGAGCAGGACCTTGACGACGCAGCATGGTCCCTGCGGTGGGGATGAGCAGTCCTGGGGCTGCGCCTCCTGGCCAGCATTGAACTATGGAACTGGGCCACCCTCAGTCCCTGGGTCTTCGCGCGCACCCCATGCACTGGGCAGCAATAGTCTTGCCACCTGTGGCTCAGGGGACCTGGTAGGAAGCTTAGCTGTGGAGAGGTGCCTACAGGCTGTGGACCACATGGAGACCGAGTTCGGATCCCGGGTCGTTCTGAAAACATGCTGGGTGCAAGCGGACACCCAGTGCCGTGAGGACGGAGGCTGGGAGAGGGGCCTGTGGTGTGTCCGGACCAGCGAAGGGCGCCTCTCGCTCGCTCTCAAGCACGCACATGTGCACACACGCTATTAATAAAAAAGGCAGTAAGACACATGACACGGGATTTGCCATTTTAGCCTTTTTCTCCTTCCGCTGGTGAGAGATAGAGAGAGGGAGAGACGGAGAGCAGCCCCTTGGGGCATGGTCCCACCGCAACCCCTTGCCTCCACCTCTCCTCCTTCTGGGATTCTGGGCGTGCACGAGAGCCGGAGTCCAGGACCCAGGCCACGCAGTTGGGCCAGTAGGATCACGCTCCCTGACAGCCTGCCACGGGGCAGGCCCGGTTTTAACCGTCTCCATGTGCACAGCTGCGGGCACGCACGGCGGCGAGCGAGTTCCCGCTGCGGGGCGGCATCACCACCACCCTCCCCAGAACTAGCCCATCTTCAGGCCGCACTTCTGCCCCAGCCCCGGTGCTCACCCCCACCCCCGCCTCTGCTAGCTGATCGCTCAGGGTCCCTTGCAGAGGGGACTCGGCCCCGCCCCATGCCACTGGCTCGCCCCCCTCAGCGCAGCCCGTGGCAGGATTTCTTTCAGGGCCAGCAGGTGGCTTGGTAGCCAAGGCGCTGAATCCCACATGGTCGGCCTCACAGTGTTCGACCCGGTGACTCGAAGGACTCACAGAGCACACGAGTGTTTCCAACGCCCGAGTGGAGAATGAAGGAGAGGTCGCGGCGTGGCCTCCCCTCCCGGGTGCCTCCTCACTTCCGCCCTCAGTCTCTCCAGGGGGTGCACGTGCCCACAGCAAACAATGTAAAAAAATAAGCTATTTTTGTCGTTCAGGGTCTCGTGTCACAGCCTCTGTGCTGCTGGGCACGCTGTCCACCTGGCTTTCCTCGGGGTGGACCAGGGACCTGCCCAGGCCCCCCGACCCCGTGCGCCCCGCTCTGCCGCACTCCTGCTTGCACGAGACAGGGTGGGGTGGGGGATGGAGCGCAGCTTTGGGGCCCGAACAGACCTGGACCTCGACCCTTGTCCCCTGGCCACCCGTAGCAGGGCTGGAGCGGCTGCCAGGGTGGGTGCAGGGGTACCTGAGGGCCGAGCTGGGCCCAGCGTGGGAGGAAGGGCCAGCAGCGCCCCACATTGGTGTGTGACAAGGGCAGGGGTTCAGTATG
>NW_006201951.1:1376639-1387841 GCF_000334495.1 Tupaia belangeri chinensis
GCCCCGCGTAGCAGGGCTGGAGCGGCTGCCAGGGTGGGTGCAGGGGTACCTGAGGGCCGAGCTGGGCCCAGCGTGGGAGGAAGGGCCAGCAGCGCCCCACATTGGTGTGCGACAAGGGCAGGGCTTCAGTATGGAGCACCCACGACTGCCTGCCTGTCCTGCCTGGGCTTGCGGAAGGGAGCGGTGGCGCCACCCAGTGCAGCGGCCGGGGCCGCCGCCTTGACCTCAGACTTCCCAGCACCGCGGCAAGGCCTCAGGGTGCTGAGCCCCGGCGTCTGGGCCGCCGGCACAGGAGGGTGAGGCCCTGTTTCTGGGAACACTAAACACGAAGCAACTTCCTTACTGAATATTTCATGACTTATGTTAATGGATTTCTGCTGTTGTTCATAACACAACTGTCCACATCAGGGTGGGTAAAATGTGGCCATTCTCCCGGAAGGCCCTCCCCAGTGGGCTCCTTTGTCCCTCAGGGCCAGTCCGTGCTATGCTTGGCAACGGCGTCCCTCACCTGCTCACGGCAGGGGTCCTCCGACAGCAGGGCACAGACGTGGACGTGGGAGCCCCGGTGCGGGAGCCCTGGCCCAGAGAGGCCAGGCTGGGCCCCGACGCGCTGTGCTACCACGCTGGGCCCAGGCTTCCTGGCTGAGGCAACCACTCGGTTCCGAGGCGTGCTGGCTGGGCTGAGCGGGTCGTCCCTGGGCCGGGGTCTGTGCCTGCACCTCGACTTGCAGACGGGGAGGTGGTTGGGAGAAAGTGGGAGTCTCCTGTTCCCATCAGGGCTCCGTGCTGTCCCCGGGACCTGTCGCTGCCGGTGCCCACACCCAGTCCCCTCTGGAAGGCACCGGCAGCCCCACCCCAAGGGTAGGCACGGCACCCTGCCTCCCTGGCGGGCATCTGCATGTGCCAGGCTGGGACCCACTTGCCTAGGAAGGTGCCCGTTGTCTCTACTCCCCCATCGCCTGCAGGCATCAGTGTGAGTGCCCGAGTTTGTCACACGCTAGGGCCAAAATCCCACACTTCAGTGTTTGGGGGCTCAGGTTGCCCCATCCGAGCAGCCGGGAGCTTTCCTGAGCGTCTCTGGGGTCCCTCTGAGGGAGACCCCGGAAATTTCTTTCTTTTGCTGTAGAAGTTGTATATTTGCCCAGGGAGAGTGGGAGTGTGCGCCCGATGGGGTGGTCAGCTGCAGTCCCTTCCCCTCCATGTCTGCATCTCGCCAGGACCGGGCACACAGGCCTGGAGCGTTTCTCAAGCTGCCGGGGCCAGGGTTCTGGCCACACTCCGCTGCATCGGAGCCGGCCCCTACCGCACTCAGCCCCTGCTCTACAAGGCCAGCTGGGATTGTTAGTGTACATGTTTCATTGTGTTTCAGGACAGGCTCTCAGTGTGCACTTCAGCCCGCCCAGTGTGCACTGCCCCACAGGAAGTGAGCCTGGGTCATGGAGCAGGGCCTGTGACGATGCGCCACTGCAGGCAGGGACAGGGCACACAGCACACCCACGCTGAGTACTCACACAGCGGTGTGGCCATCACTGCCGTCTGTCTCCAGGACTTTCCACCTTCTCAGACTGACTCTGCCCGTTGCACTGCCCCCAGCCCCTGGCCCTGCCCCAGACCCAAGCCAGATCCTCGAGCCTGGTGCACGGCAAGGCCCGCGGCGTTGGGCTGTGTCGCTCAGAGCTGCCTGCAAGGCGCACCCGCGTGGGAGTGGGAGGGCACAAAATCACCTGGGGACGGCCACGCTGCAGTCCCCCCTCCGTCCTCTTAGGACTCCGGGCACGCACACGTGCCTGGAGTGAGTTTTAAGCCGCCGGGTCCGGGACTGAACTGCAGAGGACCGTGTGGGAGTCCAGCGACACAGCCATCACGCTATCCGCTGGTCCCTCCTCACCTTCCTTTTTGAGGGTGAGCATCCCAAAGGGTCTGCTGCTCCCCACCTGAGCCTGACGCCTCAGCAGAAGCGAGGCCAGCCCTCCCGGCTCCAGCCGGTCACAGGGCCCCTGAGCCCCGGGCGTGCTGGCCTCATGCTGGATCGCTGTCCCTCGCTGGGTGACAGACAGACCTTGGTGTACAATTTAGCCCTGCATTTCTGACCCAGGGGACACCTGGACACAGCCCCCCAGTCTGACCCCCAGTCCTAGGCTCCTGGCAATGGCCCTTCCCTGACACCTGGGCAAGGTGCGTGTGGGCTGCGTGTAGGCTCTCCCAGGGAGCCAGGCCGAGGCACCAGGCCTCACTGGGCTCTCCAGGCTGGCCCCTCTGCAGGCCGGGAGCTGTCTCCCATCTGGTGCCAGTCCATCTTCACACTAGGAAGCACAGCCTTGCTCTGCCTTGTGGGGGCTGTGAGAAGAAGCATCTTACTTTTTAAAGAAGAATTGTTTACTTATTTAATTCCATTTGTTATTGTTATTTTTTCATTTGGCTAGAGAGAGAGACAGAGAGAGAGAAAGGGAACGTGCAAAGCCAAGCTACCAGATCCAGGACTCGAGCCACGGTCAGGCATGTGGGAGTCTGGCACCTTCACCACCGCGCCACCTGCCGGCCTGGGACACATTATATAAAAAGCAAAATAACTCGTAAGGTTTTCTCTGACAAAATCAAAACAAAGGCTGGGCTGGCAGGTGTGTCGTGGGCTCCCGGCCCCTGGGCTCGGAGCGCGGCCTCTCCTCACACCAGGGCTGCTGGAGGAGAAGGGGGACAGTGGGCCCGCAAATGTGGGGGGTCAGGGGGAGAAAGTGCATTCGCTCAGGGACAGGGCTCGCCGACCTCTTGCCCATTGCCCACAGTGGGCCCGGCCCGCCTTGGGGGGGCGGGTGGAGGGGACCCACAGCAAGCACAGCTGGGGCCGCTCTGCCCAGGGTTTTGGGTGGCAGGGCATCTGAGCCGCTCCTGCAGTGAAGGTGGGCAGCCCCAGGCAAGCGTGGGAGCCTCCTGCCCACAGAGCCCCGAACACTGCCCCACGCTCACCTCAGGCTCCTTCCCCAGGGCCTCCAATCCAGAGGCCCAGCGCACTGGGTTGGAGAAACAGGGGTCCTGGGGGGTCCCTGGTGGGGACTGCTGGAAGAAACTTCCTCAGCGCCTGCCTTGCCCTGCAGGCCCTCTGAAGGCAGGACGAGCAGGAGTGTGGAGCTGGCACCAGCAGCCAGTGGCCACGCGCCACCAGGGCCACCTGTGTGTGGGGGGTGGCTCCCGGGCAGGGGGTGTGGCCTGCGCCTGCACCTCCCGGGCACTGTCCGAGCCCAGGCACGCTGCACGAGGATGCCGGCCGACTGGGAAGGAGGGCAGAACAGGGGCTACTGAGGACACTGCCTTCTGACCCAGCCCCAGGAACCCAGCGGGCCGCGTGGCGCTGGTGCCGGTCTGCTGCATGAGCCTGGGGGAATCCAGGCTGCAGAGCCGGCAGGGACCAGGCGCTCAGCAGCCGCAGCAGGACTCCTCCCAACCCAGGGCTCATGGAAGGCAGGCTTGGCCTGCAGACCACTCAGCAGGGACCATGGCCTACCCACCTGCCTTCCTCCAGGGCTGTGCGGAGGGGCCCAGGCAGGGCCGGAGCCTTCAGGAGGGCAACGAGGGCTGCACTGCACTCATGCTGCCTGCCTCCTCCTGCCCCCCAAGCCCTGCCAGGAACATGGCATCACCCCTCACTCCCTAGCGGGAGCCCACCTGACTGGTGACCACTGTTTCCCTCCCTGCTCTGGGACTGGGGGGCCACACATTGCCCTGTCACAGTGCCCAGCTCGCTGGTCCTCCTGTGCTCGGGTCACTCTTGGGCAGCTCCCAGCTGTCAAGCCAGGAGGGAAGAGGGTCCCAGAATGCACGAGGAGTGGGCCGCAGACGTGGGGGCAGCTGGCAGGTCCAGAGCAATGTTGCACCGGCACCCGGCTGGGCCGGCCTTGGCCACTGGGACTGCAGAAGCAGAGCTGCACTGCCCACTCCACGAGGTCGCCTATCCCACCGCGGGGCACAGAGCATGAGGTTGTCTCAGAGTTAATCAGCCCCCCTCCCACCCCTGCCGAGTGCAGAGCGCTGTGGGGGGACCCCGGGATGGACTGGGGTGTGTGTGGAGCGCCAGGCCTGGTGCCCGGTCCCTGCTGAGGAGTGGCGGGCCAGATGGCTATCCCCTCCCCTCCCCACTCGGTGCTTTTGCAGTGGCTGAGTCTCGGGCCCACCTACCCGTGACGTGCAGTCCACAGCCCACGCCCCCTGGATGCCCACGGCCGGCCTGTGGTAGCTCTGTCGGTGCAGGAGGGGCTGCAGGAGCCCCACCCCAGGCACGGGCCCTGGGGCTGAGCCTGGTGCTGCTAAGCCAGGTGACGGGAACCCACCGCCACGGAGACTCACCGCACTGCAGTGCCCAGCACCAATGCCGGGGCCGTGTGCCTGGTCAGCACCTGCAGATGCTCCTCCTGGCCAGGCCCTGTCCTCAGTGGGCACCCAGCCAGCTTGCTAGACTCCCTCACCTGCTGCCCCACCTGGTGCTCTCCCTAACCCTACCCTCACCCCTCCCCGAATTGTTCCCTCCTCGGCCCTGGTTCCCGTGACTCCCCTGCTGGACCTTTTCCACAGCACCTCTGCCAGGAAGCCTCCCCAGACTTCACCTTCAGCACTCTGGGCAGTGCAGACCTGGGGGGGCTCTTTCAGGGCTATGGTCACCACCAGGTGGCCCCATCCTGGGGGGATGAGGCTTCCTCCCCACAGCCAGTAAGCTGGCTTCAGAGCCACCACTCTGGGTGCTGGCCACGAGGCAGGGCGAGCCCAGAGTCACCAGACCCCAGAGGGCAGAGTCAGGCTCAGGCCCAAGACTACAGAGGTGCCGACCGAAGTGAGCCCCACCCTCTCTGGGGGAGGACTTGCAGGCCGGGCTGGACGGGAGGCTGGGCTGCTGTGGGAAGCAAGGGGGCCCGTGAGGACAGCTGCCCGGCTTTTCCAGGGCCCCCTCGTTCCGCGAGCGACGTGCGACAAGTTGGTACCACGCCCACACGGATGACTGCTCAGTCGCCTCATGACGCCCAGAGCATTCGAACCTCGCCTCGAAGTTGGGAGACCGTTGGAGCCCCCAGGCTAGGCCCGGCCCTTCGCTGCACACGAGAGGCTGCCTCCCAGCCTCACAGACACCCTCGTGAGCCGGTGCACCCCGGGCAAGGGCAGACCTCCCAGGACCGCCAGCAGGGCTGAGTGCGCCCGCCAGAAGGAGCGGCCTGACAGCAGCTCTGAGCAGCCCCTACGTGAGTGGCGCTGGGAAGGGAGGCCTGGGCAGGTGCTCGGCAGGGCCGGAGAAACCGTGGCCACCCATGCTGCGGCCTGCTGTCAGGGCCGAGGAGTGAGGCCGCAGAGGGGCCCTGTCGCTGTCCCAGTCGACCCCACAGCAGGCTGACTGGCCAGCCTCACTGCCCCTCGGGCATCTGGGGGGCAACGCTAAGTAGCATTTCCTAGGTAAACGGAGCACAGAACGGGCCGCGAACGGGCACCCACGCCAACTGGATCTGGGGCCGGCTGCTGAGTGCACGGCTGAGCGGCGCGGCGGGGGCCGCCAATGCACTTGGAAACTGTCGGGGCGCACTGATGAAGGAGCCGAGCAGGGGGGCTCCCGCCCCGTCTGATGAGCTGCTCAGACGCTGTGGGGACTTACTAATAGACACGTTCCGTGGCGAGTCAGGACGGTGCATCCGTAATGCAGAGTCGCGGCGCCTGTGCTTATCACCGAGGGCCTGGGAGCGGGAAGAGATAGTGACGCGAGCTGCTGCGCCGTGACAGAGCGCATCGGGTCTGGTGCCCGGCGACACCTTGCTGCCCAGAACCGTCCCGCCCGCCCGCTTCGGTGCGGAGCAGCTCTGCTTGTCGGTGGTCTCCCCGCTGACCGCAGCGTGGCAGTGATCAAAGCAGCAGCAAATTTGACTGTCGTGCACTTAAGATGAGAGCGAGCCCCATCTGTTACCCCGACGCCGCCGGCCTGGCCCGCTCCGCCCGGCGACAGGGCTGCTGGCCGTAGTGCCGAGAGCCGTAGCAGCAGCTCGGCGTGGCCTCCTCTCTCGGTGTGAGCCTCCCCCTCTGCTGGAGCCTCCTCTCTAACAGGGATTTTTTCCTTCCTTTCTTTCTTTCCTTGTTTTTAAGAATTATTTTATTTAACTTTATTTTATTTATTTTAATTTGGCCAGAGAGGGACAGAGTGAGAGAAAGATAGAGAGGGAAAGTGAAAAAGCAAGTCGCTAGGTCTGGGGCTCGAACCACGGCCAGCCACATGGGAGACCAGCGTCCTTAACCATCATGCCACCTGCCAGCCCCTCTAACGATCTTTATGGAGCCCTGGGCCGAGCCGCCCAGGGAGCCAGAGCAGACATGACCTTTGTCATTCAGTCGCAGGGCTGGCTGCACAGGCTCCTCTCAGACCCATCAGTCTTGTATTGTAGGCAGAGCCCGTGGCCAGACATGGTTGGGGCCCCGTGGCACCTCTGGCCTCACCTCCTGCCCAGTGGCCACCCTGCCACCTGCCCCAAGGACAAAAGAGGAGCCAAACCAGGTGCTCGGAGCCGATTCCCTCCTTGGCCCTGACTCCCTAATGGCACCTCTGCCATGAAGCCTCCCCAGACTTCACCTTCAGCATCTCCTGGGCAGGGCAGACCTAAGGGGTCTTTCGGTGCCCTCAGGTGGCGGCATGCCCAGGACACTCATGGGCAGCCTCCAGCTGCCAAGCCAGGTCGGGAGGGGGTTACAGGATGCAGCGAGGAGTGGGCCGCAGGGCTGGGATGCTGCAGCAGGCTCCTGGCTGGGCCGCAGAAGCAGAGCTGCCCTGCTCTCCATGAGGCTGCCATTTCTGCTGCAGTGAGATGGGGACTGAGGCACTGAGCATGAGGTTGTCCTAGGGGAGACCCGAGCCCTATCCCTAACCATCCCCAAAGGCTTCCTGCAGTGGGTCCTGGGAGGCGGCCAGGCCCCTCCGTTCAGGAGGTGCCGTGAACTCACCTCCAGTTAGGAGTGGAGCCGTTGCCAACAGACTCGAGGGATGTGCTTACTAGGAGGGCTGGGGTCCGGCAGAGGCTGAGCGTGCAGGTGGGCACGAGCGGGCTCACAGGACCGCACAGGCTGGAGGTGAGGCCTCCTTGACCTGGACTTCTGGCCTCTAGAGTGAGAGCAGAGATCTCTGCTGGGCACTGGCCAAGGTGCAGGACACGCGGCACCCCTGCTCAGGTGACCCTGGCGCTGGGGGGACATCCCCGGGCCCGCCAGCATCCCCACTGTGGCTGGGCGCCCAGCTATGCTCTCCAAGCACTCCTTGGGGTCTGGGTGGCAGTGCGAGGCCGTGCAGGTGAGTGTCTCTGGCTGGCTTTAGAAACGGCCTGCAGGCACAGGGGCTGCAGTGTCGTTCCTGCCCTGGCAGCCGCGGCCGGTCTCCCGGGCATGCGGGACCAACCAGCAGGCAATGGGGAGGCAAGTGTAGAGCAAGCAGGCCCTCAGCTCTGCCCAGCGCAGCCGCCACTGCCCTCAGACCATCCTCACCCACTGCCAGCCCAGGGGCAGCTGGAGCTCCCTGGCACGGCCCTGCCCTTGTCCCTGACCTGACCCCCCCATCCCACATGGAGTGCCTATTTCCCCGTCCCTCACCTGCCTCTGTCAAACTGTCAGCGATGGGGTCCCAGGAAGGTCGGGGTAGCCCACCCCACCGCTGGCCTGGCCGGTGCCACCCCTGCCCTCTCTGCCCACCACCAACCCCTGCTGACCTGGCACCTGGCCCACACATGGCTGGGCACCTGGTGTGGGCACCCGTCCAGGCCTTCCCGCAGCCCAGGAGCCTTGCTGGCCCCTGTGTCCCCGGCTCGTTCGCCAAGTGCAATGGGGGCCACCGTGCTGACGGCCCACCATGTCGATGTGCGGTTAACGGACGAGGTAACTGCCCCGCCTTTGAAGCGCCTTTAACCGCTCCTGACGGGAGGTGCGGTGATGAACGGCCATCTTAATGCGGGCCCTTGCTAGGTTACGCATGGCGGAGCTTATTCCGTCAGCTCATGGTTTCATTTTCTTGTCCCTCAAAAAACGTCTCCTTGTGTCCATTGTGGCCCAAATTTTAACGTGTCCTGGGAGGATGGATGAGCGCTTTGCCCGCAGAGTTGGGGCTACAGTGCTGAGCCTGGCGTCAGCCTGACTGGCCGCTCCAGACTCGGGCTTTGCAGGTGGGCCCCATCCTAGGAGCCGGAACCCTGGGGCACTGGGGCAGCAGGTGGGTGTCCCTCCCCGCCACTGAGCACGGCCAGCCCTGCGGACTCTCCTCTTACACTTCGGGGCCCCCTTGGAGCCTGTGGGGTGCTGAGGTGTGGCCCTGGTGACCTCACGGTAAGCAGCCCTGCCCAGCCCCCGCCCGCAGGTGGGTAGGGTCTGCACTCTCCAGGGCCTGAGGGGGCAATGATGAGCATGTCCCCCGGGCGGGACAAGCCCCAGGTGCCCTCACAGCCTGCAGGGCCCAGGAGCCTGGGAGCCACTCCTCTGAGACCTGGCTCACAGACCAGGGTCCCAGGAGTCAGCAACATGGGTATGAGGCCGAGAGGCGGGGTCCAGGTGTGGGCGCTGCAGGCCAGCGAGGGCCCAGCCGCAGCCGTCAGGCTGGCTTCCCGCTCGGCGGTGGAGCCCCACTTCTCAGGGCTGGAGGGGCTGCGCTGATGGTAGGGACGGCAGCACAAGCAGAGCTCCAAAGAGAGGACCCCCAGCCTGGAGGGGGCGCCTGGGCCCTGACGCCCGTTCTCGCGCTCCCGCACGTGCACGTGTGCATGCGGGGCAAGGCGCGCGGGAGCTGTGCGTGCAGGAGTCTCCGGGCTGTCTGCTGCCCTGGCCCAGGCCGCGCGGCCCCTCCCACACCGGCAGGCAGCCCCCAAAGATGGCGAGATCTCGGGCTGCCTCCAGGTCCCAGGCCATCCTCCCAGATGGAGCCGGCCTCTCCGCAGCTCTGGGGCGGGTGGAGGGAGCCTGTGCGGGCCCCTCAGGCAGGCTGGCTTTATTGCCTGGAGAATGAGCAGACCCGAGTCGTGGGGCCACGGATGGTACTTACTCTAAAGCACACAGTCTGGCCCCGAAGGCTGAGCCCGGGGAGCGCCCAGGGCTGCAGGGCCCAGAGCCTTGGCTCAGGCCCAAGTGGATAGTGCGGGACCCAGACTGGCCGAGGCTGGAAGGGAGGGCACCGGGCTCTGAGGGCTCCGGGGCGGCCCAGACCTCTGCTCCCACCAGCAGAGGGCAGGTCTGCGGGCCACCCCCTAGGCCAGCAGGGAGCCAGAAGGGCCGGGGCTCTGGGCGCCGCTAGAAGCGTCTCTGCTGGCAAGCTCCCGGCCGACTGGGCTGTGACCCACTGCCCCCCACGCCCGCTGTGCAGGGGCCCACGCACGGATGACCTAAGCGCACATGCCCACACCCCCACACCGTTCCCAAAGGGACGAGGAGGGGTCCTCCTGTGTGCCCGGCCGAGGAGCTAGGGCGGAGGAGAACCACGTCAACAGCAGACCCTCCAGCCCGAGCTGGTACAGGTGGCCAATGTCCCTAGACAGAGAGGACACCTCTGGGGATCCTGGGCGGCTCAGGTGCCAGGGACGCACAGACCAGACTCCACCTGGGGCAGAGGCCCGCCGTCAGGGCTCCTGGAGGGAGCTCAGTGACACTCCACGCTTCCTCCTTCGGCTCTCCTAGTCGTCTACATTTATCATCTCCCCAAAGGTCTCTAATTCCCTGCCCGGCTATGGGCCTCGCGGCTCCGGGGCTCCCCCTGCCCGGCTATGGGCCTCGCAGCTCCGGGGCTCCCCCTGCCTGGCTATGGGCCTCGCGGCTCCGGGGCTTCTGAGTCTGCAGGGCCTGGCTGCAGGCAGAGGACAGTGTGGGGCTGGTCCCGGGGGGAGGCCGCGAGCAGCTTGTGCGCAGACTCCAGTGCGAGGCAAGCTGTCGGCTGGTGGCACTTGGCAGGCGCGGGAGCGGATGTTTGCCGACCGCCGCCGACAGCTTTCTAGCCGAAACCTCCCGCTTCAACATGCAAGTGCTCAGTGCCCAGGCAGACGCCTCCGGAGCCGAGGCTGGGAGGGGCTGCCCCAGATGCCTGGGAGCCCACCCAGCCCGGGCCACCCTGGGGACCTGGGACGGTCCCCTGACGGTGGGCAGTTCTCTGCCCACCTCTGCCTGTCTCCCCTGGAGGGGGTGGGCCTGGGTGCCTCAGTCTCTGTGTATTTGAGCGGGCTGGTTTCCGCCCTGCATCACCGTTGTGGAGTTGCTCTGAGCCCGTGGACCCCAGGACCCAGGGAGCTGCATCTGGGGCGTAGGTCTCGGCACACCGCCAGCTCAGGAGGGTGGGGGTCCTCGGGCATCATGAGAAGCTCCATGGGGAGAAGTGGGAGTCTCTAGTATGGAGAGAGGGGGAGAGAGGGAAGACAGGAAGGGATGGAGTGGCCTTGGTCCCAGTCCTGCCTCAGTCCTCCCATCTACAAAGCAGGTACAGGTGGCTCTGCAGGGCAGGGTCTCACCTAGAGGAGAGGCCACAGCTCTCAGTCCCAGAGGCCGGGACCCTGAGCCTTACCTGCCCTGCCCTGGGTCCCCACAAGCCTGAGACCCCGTGAACTACCTTGGGTGGCTGTGGAGCCCTGGGGGCTGGTCTCTGGGCAGCGGGAGCCCCGGCTGCTGAGGGAGGCAACCAAGCAGGTAGGGCCTGTCTGAGAGCACGAAGGCATAGGTGTCGCTGTCACAGAAAGCTGTTCTGGGCAGGGGACAGGCATGGACAAAGGGCCTGTGGCAGCAGCAGAGAGAAGGCGAGGGGCTGGAGTGGGCGCAGAGCTGGAGGTCGTGAGCAGGAGGAACCGACACGGGGGCTGCTGCCAGACAGGACGCAGAACCTTGGTGATGCTGGGACTCCAAACGAGCACCGAATCTGAGTGGAAGTACGCCTCCGAACCGCACAGGACTGACGCTGAGAAATGACGCTGCTGTGACCCTGGGCGTCACTGGGTGTCTCGTAGTAACACACCTGCTGGTCAGACCCGGCTGCCCTCCGGGGCAGCTGCCTGAATGTGCTCTCTGGGGTCCCGAAGGCCACGCTCCTGCCTGTCCTGCCCCTTCTCCCCTGGGCGGAGCCCCAGCTCCCCAAGAAGCAGAGAGGATTGTGCCGAACCAGGCCTGTGGGAGAGTGCTCCCTTGGCTGGCTTCCATGTGGCCGGGTGCTCTGCCTGCCCCAGCCCAGCCCACGGGTGC
>NW_006201951.1:1388961-1393544 GCF_000334495.1 Tupaia belangeri chinensis
TCCCCCCGCGGGGCGGCCGCGCGCCTGCCACTCTGCCGCCCGAAAGCAGGCGGTAAATGTCGCTGAGGTTTGTTATTAATAGCGGCTGGCAGGTGCCGAAGTACTGCCGGGCAGAGTACTCTCGCTGTGCTGAAGGGGAGATTGGGTTTCTGGCCCAAAGCGGAGACCCACCCCTTCAGGAAGGCAAATGATCAGATTTATGGCGGCCAGGTCCTGGGCGCATTTGCTGCTCCCAGCCCCATCCGGGGGGCAGGGGGCTCCTGAATCACCCCCTCCGCAGCACCCCCATCACAGACCAGAGCTGGCGAGGAGGGGCCGCAGCCCTGCTCAGCAAAGCCTTTCCCCAGGGAGTCAGGCATGAGGTTGTCGCCAGGCCTAGGTGTGCAGGGCAGCCCCTAGCAGGCCTCCCAGGCCCAGTCGCCCTGCGGCGGGCTGGATGGTCCCCACAGCCACAGCACAGGGCCTGTCCCAGCCGGGGCCCAGTTGGACCCCCACCTCCACCTGCTGTTGGCTTCAGCCCCCTTCGTGCTGTGGCAGCAGGACCAAGGAGGCCTCCCCCAGAGGGACCATGGCTGTCCCCCACATTCCCCCCTCGCTGTGAGAGGCTGCGGCCCTTCCCCCACACACCCAGCGGCAGTCCACAGGCCGGCCCTCTCTTCCAGAGACAGCACAGGGCTCCGATCCACAGCGGCTGGACTGCCCGAGAACCCGCGGTGTCTAGAATCCTCATTTCAGGTGCTAACGCGCCCCACTGCTCTCTGGTCACAGACACGGTGAGCATGGAGTGACTGCAGCCCGGAGCCGCGGTCCCAGGACAGCTGCCCTAGCTCCGGCCTCGCCAGGCCCCTTCTCCCTCCACTGCCCGGACCTCCTCAGAGCCGTCCGGCACCTCCAGCAGGAGACTTCTCTGCCCGCCCTGACCATTGTCTCTGCCACCGGCCTCATTCGAAGTGTGGCCCCAGAGTCCCGGCAGGATCTCACCGGGGCGACTGACACTGGCTGCCCCCGCAAACTCTGCCTACCCTGGGCCCTGGCGTTGGCCGCCAGCCCCAGGCCCGCAACCTGGCTTTTCTTCCCCGTGTTGCTCTTTCTTTTTTTCCTTCGCTCTCTCTCTCTCTCCCCCTCTCTTTTTCTTTCTTCTGTTTTTTGTTTATTTGTTCGTTTGTTTGTTTAAGGTTTTTACTGCTGTTCTGGCTTTTCTGAGTGTCAGCGCGGCCTGAGACAGGTCCCTTAGACTCTTGGAGGAAGGATGGGACACCCACGCCTTCCTTGGGGGAGCGGGGCTTGCAAATGGCCCGCTGTCTGGGCCCAGCCGGCACCCTCCTCCCCTTAGCCGGCTGGTGGCGCCCTGTGCTCCATACTCTGTGGTCTCCCCCTCCTCACCCTGGGGAGGCGACCTGGAACCTCCTCTTGGCCAGGAAGGTGTAGATGGCCTGGTGGGACCAGAGTCCCTTCTGGGCAGCTCTTCTGCAGGCCTCTCCTGACCACTCCCTGGCAGCCTGGATCCTCTCTGGGACCTGCCACTCCACAGGCCAACTCTCCCACACCCGCCTTCTGCTGGGTGGCCACACTACAGACCTGGAGGCCCAGCAGTGGCAGCCCGAGTACCCGGGCTCCTCACCACCTTGACTCTGCTGGGAGTGACCCAAGGCACATGGCCTGGGGGCGGCCCTGGAGAGGGCCAGCCACAGTCAGGCCCCAGCGGGCACAGCCCCCCAGCTCTGGCAGGTGCCGTTTGGTTCTCATCTCGCCAGGCAGCAAGCACGCCTGGTAGAGACAGGGAGGGAGAAGGTACTGCACGGGCGCCCTCTCGCATGGTCCCTTCTCCTCCACCTGTCCCCACTGGGGTCTGGGGCACACACGTGACTCCTGTGTTTTCAAGTCCCAAGGCCAGGATTGGACCCATGCTGGCATGTGGGACCTGGGTCCCTTAACACAAGGCCCCAGGACGGCGCTGCCTTGCTTTGGCAGTTGTGGTGAAGCACACAAACGAAACGTGTGCATCTTCTCTTCTTTTTCGTTTTCGGTTGAGACGGTCTCCGTGCTGAGCAGGCTGGCCTCAGGGCTGGGTGGCCTGGGTCACGGCTGCGGCCACCGCGAGAGGCGCTGCTCGGTGGCAGAGACTCAGCATCTGATGCGCAGCGCACACCATTGTGTGGGCCACGCTCCCCTAAGAGCGGACCCCGCCCTGGGCAGCCACCGCCCTGCTCCCCCGACCCCGGGCCCAGGCCCTGGTCTCTGAGGTGTGAACCCCGAGGCAGAAGTGCCGGTCACACAGCACCCCTAAGTCAGCTCTGTGTGGAGAAGCCGGGCTCTTTCTCTTTCTTTCTTTCTTTTTTTTTTTTTTTTTCCCTGTGGTATTTATAACATACTTTAATGAAACACTTTCTCACCATCTTTAAATACTGAAGATTTGCCTTTTCTGACCTGAAGGTGCTCTGACATCAGGACCTCACTGCTTCGGGCTCCGCGGGCTCCAGGTGCCGCTGCCCTGCTGGCGCCGACCCTGAGCCCTGAGGCTGCGTGAGACCTGGCCTCTGCGGCGGCCCTGGGGCAGCGCCAGGGGCTGGCTCCCATCTAGTGTCCGACCACGGTAGTTCTGCGTTCACTGAGGGGCTATTCTCAGGGACTTGAGGGGTCTGTAGCTCTCCCCAGTGTGGACGCCGTCTTGCACTTTCTGCTCTGACAGCAAGGTGCGGCGTGTGAGGGGCTGCCCCCCCCCGCCGTAGTGTCCGTGATCGGCAGGGGGAGTGATCGGCAGCTGAAGGGGGACATACTTTATCTGGGATTCTTGGCCTGGTCCATTTGTGACGAATCCAGTCTGTACACACGAGAGGCTCCGCACTTTCCGTCACAGTCTCAAGTCTGCCCAGGGCCCTCTGAGCTAGCGAGTGCCAACCCCCCGCCATGTGTGGCCCCTGTCCTCTTCGAAAGCAGGGCCCGCTGAAACGTCCAGTTGGAACTTCCCACCGAGGGGAAGCTGAGCCGCCAGGCTGTTTTCTGAGAGGCCATCCCCGTCCCCGGGACAGCCTTGAAACCGCCTACCGAAGACGAAGACGCGACTTCCTGTCTGTTACCAGAAATGATACCGTCTCTCTCCAGCATGCAAGACGCAGCGAGGGCACGTGTCCCTTCCTGAGGTCACTCGGCACCTGGTTCTCTGCGTGGGGACCCGGGAGCCTGGAGGGTAGCACGAGTGTGGCAGCTGCTCTGAGCATACTGACCAGGCTGGCGCCGACCCTGGACACAGGTTGCAAAAGGCGGCACCAGTGAGACTCACAGGGACCCTGGTTAAAGGGTGGCTGAGGCCCCTGCAAGCCCCTGCGAGCCCCTGCGAGCCCGAGGGCCGGGCAGGGGAGGGCATGCCATTCCAGAGAGCTGGGTGCAGCTCTCTGGGCATTGGGCCCCAGCTGGTCTGGCCTGGTACTCTCGGTCGGCGTTTCGTTGCTGGGCCGGCCAGTGAGAATCATGGCATCGGAGGTCCTGGCTGGGCAGCTGATAGGCACAGCCTCCAAGCCCCAGGCAAAGATGAAGTTGGGCAGGCCCCGGGTGCAGGTACCTGTGTGCAGGTACCTTGCGTGTGAGGGACGCATCTTCTGTCCTATTCTTTCCCTCTCCCTGGGGTCACTGCCCAGACACTGCCTCTGTCCAGGGGCACCCTTTGGTCCCCGGACACTGAGCAGGCTATGGGGCCCCGGGCAGGGCCACCAGGGCCCTTAGTGCCGGGCCCACAGGGGCTTGGGTGCTCCTCTGTTGCACACAGAGACCTGGGCTCAGTGGACCTCAGCGGCACAATGGGTGTGGAGGAGGAGGGTGCAGCAGGGCCAGCGAGGAAGGAGGCAGCTGGAATGGCACTGGCTTCCGCGTGGGCAGGCGGCCGAGCCTGGCCCTTGGCCTCAGCAGAGGAGACCCTGGGGCCACATCCTCCCCCACCACCTGTGAGGGGCTGCCGCTGCTCCACCAGCAGGGAGGAGGCCGAGGGTCTGGTGGCCAGGCCGCGCCACGCAGTACGCAGCCAGGGCCTGCCTGAGCAGCTCACCCAGCCTCCCCACCTCGGCTATGGTCCATGTTTGTGCGACCCCACAACCCAGACCCTTGGAAGAGCCGCCTGGAAGTCCCTCAGGCTCCTAGCATGTTGGGGGATTGAGAGGCCCTGGCTCGGAGCTGACCAGGGACACTCCGGCTGGCGCCGATCTGCCGCAAGGGGCCACTGAGAGCTCTGAGCCTGCGAGGTGGCCCTCAACTTTACCCTTCTCTTTTTACAAACTTTGCTACAGGGCACATGTGGTTGCTAGAGAGAGAGAGAGAGAACACGAGAACCCCCCTGGGGGACGGCCATGCAGCAATCCCGCCCCCACTTCCTCCTCAGCATTCGGGGCACACACGCCCAGTGCATTCCTCGAGTCTCCGTGTCCAGGACACGAGCTGCGCAGTCGGCCACGTGGGATCAGCCTCTTCAACACCACACACCGGCTGGCCTGCGTTATCCCGTTTGACAGAAGAGAGAGCAGGGGCCGTGGAGATGGAGGACCTGCCAAAGCAGCAGCCAGCAGCAGCCACGCCTCCCGCTCCAAACCCAGGCC